>NC_057794.1:237712846-238012846 GCF_018294505.1 Triticum aestivum | reverse complement strand
GCTAAAGAAGAACAAGCAATGGCGAATGTGTATTTACTACACGAGCCTCAACAAGGCCTGCCCCAAGGACCCGTTTGCTCTACCGAGAATTGATCAGGTGATAGAATCCACAGCCGGATGCGAGCTGTTGAGTTTCTTGGATGCGTACTCAGGATATCACCAGATCAAGCTGAACCCGACTGACTGATTGAAGACCGCCTTCATCATGCCGTTTGGAGCACTCTGCTACCTCACCATGACGTTCGGCCTAAGGAATGCCGGCGCCACCTTTCAGCGTTGCATGCAGAAGTGCCTCCTCAAGCAGCTCGGCAGGAACGCCCACGTTTATGTGGACGACATGGTGGTGAAGACGGAAAAGAGAGAAACACTGCTGGAAGACCTCAAGGAGACCTTCGAGAACCTGCGCCGGTTCCAGATCAAGCTCAACCCCGAGAAGTGTGTCTTCGGAGTACCAGCCGGCCAGCTGCTAGGTTTCCTGGTCTCTGAACGCGGCATAGAATGCAACCCAGTAAAAATCAAGGCCATCGAGAGAATGGAGGTACCTAGCCGACTGCTGGATGTGCAGAAGTTCACCGACTGCTTGGCGTCCATCAGCCGATTCATCAGTCGGCTGGGCAAGAAAGCTCTCCCCTTATACCAACTCATGAAGAAGACCACTTTTTTCGAGTGGAACCATAAGGCGGACGAAGCTTTCCACCGGTTGAAGAAGATGCTGACTACTCCACCCGTCCTGGCGGCTCCGACTCCCAAGGAACTTATGCTCCTGTACATCGCTGCCACCAGCCGAGTAGTCAGCACAGTCATTGTAGTAGAGCGCAAGGAGGAAGGCAAGGCGCTACCTGTCCAGAGACCAGTATATTACCTGAGCGAGGTACTGTCAACCTCCAAGCAGAACTACCCCCACTACCAGAAGATGTGCTATGGCGTGCACTTTGCTGCCAAGAAATTAAAGCCTTACTTTCAAGAGCATCCAATCACGATGGTCTGCACGGCTCCACTTGCCAAAATCATCGGTAGCCGAGATGCCTCTGGTCGAGTGGCCAAGTGGGCCATAGAGCTGGCTCCTTACACCATCTACTACCAGCCCCGCACCGCTATCAAATCACAAGCACTGGCCGACTTCCTCGTCGACTGGGCCGAGACCCAGTACCTGCCTCCAGCGCTTGACTCCACCCATTGGCGGATGCACTTCGACGACTCCAAGATGCGCACATGCTTGGGAGCCGGCGTCGTCCTCACCTCTCCCAAAGGCGACAAGCTCAAGTATGCACTGCAAATCCATTTTGCCGCCTCCAACAATGTGGCCGAGTACGAGGCGCTCATTCACGGGCTCTGGCTTGCCAAAGAACTTGGCATCCGCCGGATCCTGTGTTATGCCGACTCGGACTTAGTGGTCCAGCAGTCATCTGGCGACTGGGACGCGAAAGACGCAAACATGGCGAGCTACCGTTTCCTCATGCAGCAACTCAGGGGGTATTTCGAAGGGTGCGAGTTCCTCCATGTGCCAAGAAACAACAACGACCAAGCAGACGCCTTGGCACGAATCGGCTCTACCCGCCAAGCAATACCATCTGGCATCGCCCTTCAATGCCTCCTCAAGCCGTCTGTCAAGCCTTCACCAGAATTAGACTCCATTTTTGTACCGGCTCCTCCCGAAGACGGCGGATCCGACTCCAGAGCTCCGGCAGTCGGAACGGGGACTTTGGCGGGCGACTCCAAAGCTGCCACAGTCGAGCCCGGCCCGGGGACTGCGGTGACGGACTTGAAGATTCCCGAACTCGGCCCAAGGACCGCGCTAGTCGGCCTGGGGACTTCATCAGCCCAGCAAGCGGCTGTTGACTCCAGCCCGCCGCCTCCCAGCCCATCCGCCCTCGTCCAAGTCGCAGTTCTGGTAGTCGAATAAATAGCAGCACCCTCATGGGCCCAGCCCATCCTCAAATTCCTGGTGAACAAAGAGCTACCAACTGATGAGACCTCAGCTCGGCAAGTACAACGACGGGCGGCAGCCTATACCATAATCAACAGAGAGCTGGTCAGGTGCAGCGTCACTGGTGTCTACCAGGGCTGCGTAGAGCCAGAGCAAGGCCAGACGATCCTCAAAGACATCCATCAAGGCGAATGCGGCCACCATGCGGCTTCAAGAGCACTCGTCGCCAAAGCTTTTCGGCACGGTTTCTTTTGGCCGACTGCCTTGGAAGAGGCCAAGGAGTTGGTCCAAAAATGCAAAGGGTGCCAGAATTTCAGCTCCAAGCCGCACCAGCCGGCTTCCGCGTTCAAGACCATCCCCATTGCTTGGCCTTTCGCAGTTTGGGGTCTAGACTTGGTGGGACTGTTCAAGACAGCACGAGGTGGTCTAACTCACCTACTTGTCGCAGTGGACAAGTTAAACAAGTGGGTGGAAGTGAAGCCAATTAAGAAACTGAACGGTCCGACTGCCGTGACCTTCATCACCGATATCACAATTCGGTACGGCATACCACACAGCATCATCACCGACAACGGCACAAATTTTGCCAAAGGCGCCTTGGCCCGTTTCTGCGCAACACAGGGCATCCGACTGGACCTAGCGTCCGTCGCCCACCCGCAGTCAAACGGCCAAGTGGAGCGAGCAAACGGCCTCATCCTGTCCGGCATCAAGCCTCGGTTGATCGAGCCTCTGGAGCGCTCGGCTGGCTGCTGGCTCGACGAGCTGCCAGCCGTCCTCTGGAGTCTGCGCACGACTCCAAACAAGTCAACCGGCTTCACGCCCTTCTTCCTCGTCTACGGTGCCGAAGCCGTCATCCCAACGGACATAGAGTTCGACTCCCCACGAGTCACCATGTACACCAAGGAGGAAGCAGAAGAAGCACGACAAGATGGCGTCGATTTGCTGGAAGAGGGCCGGCTATTGGCACTCAGCCGGTCCAGCATCTACCAGCAGAGCCTGCGCCGATACCACAATAGGAAGGTCAGGCCAATATCTTTCCAAGAAGGCGACCTTGTGCTCCGGCTAATCCAGCGAACAGCCGGCTAGCACAAGCTGTCGCCGCCTAGGGAAGGCCCTTTCATCATCAGCAAAGTACTAGGCAACGGCTCCTACTACCTGATCGACGCTCAGAAGCCCCGAGCACACAAGAGGGACGACTCCGGCAAGGAGACAGAGCAGCCATGGAATGCAAATCTTCTTCGAAGATTTTACAGTTGATGCAGTATGTACCATGCTACCTTTTGTATTAAAGTACCAAGACTTCGGGGCCCCCGAGACGAGCTCGGGGACTACCCTCTTTTGTTTGTATGATAAAAATTATGCCTACAAGTATGCTACTCTTTGTCATGCCGTTTGGCACCGGGCTCGACAAGTCGGCCCGGGGACTTGCCGCCTTGCACTATGAAATGCTTCCTGCAGCCAGACAAGTAGTGTGTAGCACCTAAGCCGTCTTCTGCCAGAAGCCGCAGCTCGCAGAGTGACTGTATGGTGGGCAGAGGTAAGGTAGAATGGGTGCTCGCACGAAAAATGGCTACGGACTCAAAGCATAAAACATAGCTCAAGACGACTTCCAGCCTTTCTCGCAAACCGACTCTCGGACAGTCGGATTGTCGTTTTCTATCCAACTTGCTCAAACAATCTTGAAATCGGCTAAGTACTTGCTATCCCAAAGTAGCCCAGCACTTGATCCAGCAATAGTCCGCAGAGCGGCTGTCTGATTGGCAAGGCAGGCAACTAAGAGAAAGCGGCAAAGGAAAACAACCAAAAGAATAATGAGCAAGAAAAGATAGATATATATATATATATAACATAGGCCCGTCGCCGAATTGTCGAATAGAGGTTCAAAATACACCCCACGGGTGTATTTGTGTGAATTAACAAATTCTTCAAAAGACTACTGAAGCAGATAAAACAAAAGACATAGCGGCAGCTTAGGAGGCGGCAGACGGATTCGGGGGATCGGAGGAGGCACCAGCGTTAGGCGTCGGGGCGGTCGGCTGGCTAGTCTCGGCTTGATCGCCTCCTGCAGCAGTCTGGTCGGTCGCATGCGGCTCGTTGCTGGAGGCGCGGTCGGGCTGAGGCTGGCCGTCTGCTCCATCTTCTGGTGCCTCCGCCTTGCCCTCATCCTCCGCCTCGTCCTCCTCCTTGACGCTGGAGCCAATCACCTCCGCCGAGTCTTCGCCGTAGTCTGGGTTCATCCCAAACCACTCCGGCGGTGCCTACTCGCCATCTTCAGACCGCTCGGGGACGAAGATGCTCGTATCGGTGTACTCGGCGATCGCTGCAGCATGCTTGATGAGGGAGTCTTCCGCAGCCGCCAGCTCCGGCTAGGCCTCCGACCGAAGCGTGGCCAACCGGTCTAGATCCAGCCCCGGGTACCACACCTTGACGAACTCCAAGGCCCGGCGCGCTCCAGCCCGGGCCGAAGAGCCCTTCCAGGCCTCGAGGCGACCAGCCGCGACCTCCAACCAGTTGGCCGTCAGGCTGGGGGTGCACGGAGCCTGGATATCCGGCCAAAGGGCAGAAATCGCTTGGGCGCCGACGCGCTGAAGCCGCCGCAGCATCCGGTGAGCCGGCCGGAGGCGAGCCTTGATGCTCAAGATGTGCTCATCAAGAGTTCGGGGGGCATCAACGGCGATCTCCGTGCCCTCCGCCCTCTGACTTTCACGATCAGCCTCGATGGCTTGGATAGCGGCCTGCGACTGCCCAGGGAAGAAGTCTGCAAAAGACACGAAGAAACGAAAAAGCAAGTCAAAAACCAGGAGTCGGCACGATCTAAGTCGGCAGCTCAAAGAAAGAAAATAAAGAGATTCACCATCAACGATGTCTTCAATCTCGTGGAAGCCGGAGGACAGCAGCGCCTCCTTGTCAGACCAGGAGGAGCGCTCGCTCGTGAACTCGGCCAAGAGGGCGGTTTCCATCTCCTCCGCCTCCCTTTGCGAGTTCGCAAGCAGCTCCTTCTGCTCTGCCAACTGAGTGGCCAGCAGATCGCGCTCTGTGGCGAGCCTGCTGCACTCCTCCCCTTTGGCGAGCAGGGTGGAGTTGGCTTCGCTCAGCTGCTGTTGAAGAGTAGCATTGGCTCCTGAAGGAAAGGAAGAAAGACAACAGTCGTCAATAAAGTAAGTCGCCGGGGAGATCGGCCCGACTGCTCAGCAGTCGGGCTGAATCTCGGGGACTATAGCCCGTGGGTGCGCTAGCGCGCCCCCACAGAGAAGAAAAAAAGAGGGAAGGACTTACTTCGGCTCTCCGCCAGGTCGGCGGTCCGCTTGCCCAGCTCTTCAACATTGCGGTTGAAGGCAGTGACGCGGAGGTTGTGGTAATCCTGCAACAAGCATCTCGGACAAAGTTAGTACCCAGAAGTTCATCAATTGGAGTTCCGGGCTGCCTGCTCAGCAGCCAGCCCGAAACTCGGGGACTACACCCAGTGGGTGCGCTGGCGCGCCCCCACAGAGAGGAACAAGAAAAACAAAGTCCCAAAGAAAAGACATACCTGGACGGCTGCCCGCGACGCTAGGAACGCCTTGGTGCAGCTCTGGAGGGCGTCGCCCTCAACGCGGAGCTTCGCCTGGACGTCCAGGAGCACCCGGTTCAGCGGCCCTGTGCCGCCTCCCCGCACCCACCCAACAGGTGCGGCGCTTGTCGCTTCGGCGTCTGGAGCCGCCGAGCTGGCGGTGCTGGCTTCCAGCGGGCGGGGTGCCGAATTTGCCTTCTCCAGACGACGGCGCGCTGGCGAGCCGACCTGGAGGAGTAGCCTCGCCACGGCCTCGTCTTCGGTCGGCGGCACCGGAGGGTCCGCTGGCTGCTCGCCTTGCACGCCTTCAGACGGCGGCAGAGGCGGCGGCAGAACGTTCGCGCCCGGAGTAGAGGGCTCCCTGCCTTCCCTCTCCTCGACGAGGTTCTCCCCGCCGGCTCCTCCAGTCTGCCCCGTGAACTCCGGGGGCGGCGGCGCAGAGTTTAGCAGGGTAACAAGCAAGGCCGACTGGCGGCGTGCGGCTTCCTCAGCCTGCTGCTTCGCCGCAGAGGCGGCTTCGGCCTCTGCTAGTTTTTCCTTGGCGGAGGCCTCCGCCCTGTCGGCTTCTGCCTTCTCCAGGCGGAGGGCTTCTTCTTCATTGCGCTTCTCCTGCGCATTCTGCTCCGTCGCCTCCCGGAGGTCGGCAGCGGGGCCTATCCGCCGGGTCGTGGCGGGCGTCTCCGCTGAACCCATGACGGAGGCGGCGGCGAACCGCTCAAGAGAGAGGGGAGCCCTGAAGAAAGAGGGGCGAGCAGAGACTCAGACAAAACACGAAGAAAGAATAAACTTCGAAGACGGAATACTTACGCAGAGACCAACGACGGCTTCTTCACTTCCTTACGGAAGCGGATGGCCTTCGCGGCTGCCTCATCCCGCCAGGTCACCGCAGCCGAGCCCATGGGCTTCTTCGGCTGGCTGCCGAACAAAGTCGGCGCAGCCTGGCGCTTCTTCCCGCCGCCTGGAGCGCCCGACGCGGCAGAGGAGCCCGCGCCCGACTGGCTGGCTCCTGGCCGATGGCGAGGGGCGACTCCTCCCTCGGCGTCGTCTTCAGGCCAGTCAGCGAAGGTAGCCGAGGGCCTGAAGTCGCCCGTCATCCCTCCTCCTCCCTTGGCGTCGTCTTCCAGGGCCACCGCCCCCAGATTGGGGTCGTCGATGTCGCTCTCCACCCGGTCGGCGACGAACTCACGGGTCGTCCCCGAGGTGCCGGCTGGTGGGTGAAGAAGGGGATTCTAACCAAAAGCCGACTGCTTAGAACAAAACTCGGTAAGAAGAAGACAATCCAAAGCAAGAAAAGAAAGGCGACTCACCACGGGCGGGGGGTTGGCGCGGGAGTATGGCTCCTTGCCGAATCGCTAGTCCTCCGAGAGCCTGCTGTCCGAGAGGTAGTTCACCATCAGGGCCACCTCTTCGTGAGGCATGTCCTTGGTGCACATCCATCTCGGGTCGCGGCCCCCGCTCATCCGGCATATCAGGTGAGGGCGGCCTTGGAGTGGGAGAACTCGGCGCGAGACGAAGGCGGCCAGCAGGTCCGGACCAGTCAGACCCTCCGACTGCGTCAGCACTCAGAGTCGCGTGATGGCGCCGGCTCCCGCAGGCGTCAGCGACCTGGCCCGGTACGACCAGTTGGGCAGTCTGCCAGCCGATGGGCCGGCTTCGAAGGCCGGCAGATTGACCCAGTCGCCCCTCGTGGCGACGTTCCTGACGTAGAAGTAGGACCGCTGCCACATCTTCACCAACTTCAACAGCGAGATGGAGGGGAAGTAGTTGTCGGCTCCTGTCCTTCGCACGGCGATGAAGGCGCCGCACTGAGCCGGCACGCCCGCGGCCTGGGTACCGAGCTTGGAGAAGAAGAACTCCCCCCAGAGCTCGAGGGTGGGGAGGACTCCGAGGAAGCCTTCGCACAGAGCCACGAAGGCGGACAGCAGCACCACTGTGTTGGTGGTGAGGTGGTGCGGCTGGAGTCCGTAGAACTCCATGAAAGACCGGAAGAAGCTACTCGCCGGCAGCCCCAACCCGTGCAGGCAGTGCGAGCAGAAGATGACCCGCTCGCCCTCCTGCGGGGCGGGGGAAATTCCCCCCTCTGGCGCGAGACGCACCTGCACGCGGTCCTCGCCGGGAAGCCGACGGGTCCGGCGGAGGTACTCGATGTGGTCTTCATGGACTTCGGAACCGTCCCAGGTGCCGGAGCGCACCGGGGGGGCGCAGCCGCAGAGGAAGAGCTCATCGCGAGTTGTCGCTACGGTGATCGCCGGGGCTTGGGCGTGCGGCGGAGCGAAGAAGAGAAGAGGAAGTAGGAGAGCGAGGAGCTGTGAGGAGGAAGAAAGCAAGGGGTAGTGGGAAGGAGGTACGCGCATGACCCCCTCTTCCCCCTACTTATAGCCCCGTGGGCTGCGAAGACGAGAGGGCGGACGTGGGGATTTACTGCGCCCGCAACCCCACGCCCCCACGATCCACGTAAAGTTACTGCGCACAGTAACTTCATGGGAATCCCAACCGTCCACCGGGCCGCAGCAGATCCGCTCGGGCGCCGAGGCGCGGTAGTGGCGGGCCCCGCCTATGGGCCTATCCCGTCGCGCGTGTGGGCTGGCAGGACGGCCTGGCCACGTGCCCTCGCGTGACAGGACAAGAACGGGTGGCGGCCTGGAAGCTTAGCTAGCACGCCACTTGAAATCCCGCCGCGACGTTCGAACTACTGAGCAAGTCGGAATTGAGTGAGTCTGAGTTGGGCGAGTCCGACTCCTTCTAGTCATCCCGGCAGAAGTCAATCAAGACCGTGTGTTGAGCACACGGAAAGAGAAACTGCTGAGGCTTCTCGGTCGATCGTCCATGGCGCCTCACCAGCTTCAGGGACTACTGTCAGAGTAATGTGCCACGGGTAGGCCAACCCGAGCCCCATAACCTTTCAAGACATCAGGGCAGGCTGCGCCCCTCAAGACCGTAGGGCGAAGAGCCGCCTCTTGGGGAGTCTACGGCAAGGCGGCCGACTGCACGCACACGGCCGAGTCCCAGGGGCGACTTCCAGAGAAGCCAACTTTGGGGAGTCAGCCGGCGACTCCAACAAACCGTGACCTCATCGAGGGGGGCGGGGCAGGGGCGTGGCTACAATGAAGCCCACTCCCCGCCCCTTACCAAGGGCAGGCATGGCTACAGTGCGCCGTACTTGGGAAGATCTCCCTGCGGCGTGGCACTGTTGCCCAACCGGCCCTGACATCAGCACCACTGTACCTGGTCCTGCACCCACGACGGCTTGTCTGTACGGCCTGGAGGCAGCGGGGCCCACTAGCCAGTGAGACCTCGGGAGACGGCGGGAGCACCGCCAGTCGGACCCGTCGGGAGTCGGCCCGGGGGAGTCGGCCGAGCCCTCCCCCGGGGCCCATGCGCCATTAATCAAGAAGAGATGGGGAGTGGCCACAGTGATCACCCGCCAGGCGGCGGGGCTGTTGCCACGACCCCATGACCAAGCCTGCATCATCAGGATCACGGCTACAGTAATCAGCAGCCGGCAAGACCCGCCCGCGGTGGACGTGGCCTGTCGGCTCTGTACCAGACCAGTCGGCGGATCCCACCAGTCGGCGGGCCCCAGCAATCGGCGAGGAAGTCGGAGGTTGGAGGCACTGACAGCTGGGCCCGTACCCAGTCGAATTGCCATATTACCCCTGGGGGGTAGGCCTATATAAACCCCCAGGGCACCCATGCAAAGGGTTGGATCCCAGTAGTTCTATACCACACCAGATAGAGGGAGAGAGCTAGCCTTGCCCTCTCCTACCACCAGACACAGCTCAAGGAGCAACTGTGTAAACACTTGACCATAGTGATCATGCGGAGACCCCGCAGAGCAGCAATAGGGGTATTATCTCCCCGGAGAGCCCCGAAGCTGGGTAAGATTCGCCGGCGTGCATGTCTTTGCCTCATCCCGTTTCCAGGCACCGCGACATTCTACTCGCCCCCACCATGATAAGCCATCCGTTGGCATATGTTGCACCAAACCCCCGACAGCAAGCGCCAAGGAACACCTACACCATCCGCGAGGGAAGCATGGAAGAAAAGACGGAAGAAGAAGGAGTTGCAGAGTCTATAGTGACCGGACGATCAGAAACCACCGGACGTCCGACCCTCTACAGCCGCCGGACGACCGACGAACACCAGACGTCCGACAAGTCCCAGGCACCGGACGTCCGGCCCTCTACAGCCGTCGGATGACCGACGAACACTGGAAGTCCGACAAGTCCCAGGCACCGGACGTCCGATGCTTACCGGAAATCCGATACCATCGATCCCGAAGCAAAACGCCGGACGACTAACGCCAACCGGACATTCGGCGCCACCTGTCCCGAGAAGAATCAGCGGACATCTGACGCGCGCCGAACGTCCGGACCATCCTGAGCCACCGGTCGTCTGGTACCTGCATGTGTGCAGTCGGGCCTTTGGCCTTGTATCTCTCTCCCACTTACCCCTTCGTGGCTTAGACTATAAATTGACCACCCCCACCTCGTTTCTAGGGTTAGCGTTGTCATAGCTCATTTGAGAGATAGAGCTTCGCTCATCCATATCAGATCTACTCCTCGAGAGAGACTGTGGCCCCTCTTCGGAGAAGATCCACCTTGGATTCAAGACCCCTTTAAGGGAAGATCCCCTCGTGGACTGAAGACCTCCTCATGGATAAGAACTGGCTACCCTTTGTATCGTCCGTTGTTGATCGTGGATCTTGTATCCCCCGTTGTTGATCGTGGATCTTGTATCTCCCTTTGTGTTCATGGCTCTAGCGGATGTGTGATCATTCTTGTTGGTTTTAGTGTTTCTCGCGTGTTTCCCCTCATTTCCCCCTGGTGTTCTTCGTGTTCTTCGCGGGATCCGCTCCTTTTGTGAAAGATCGGCCATATAGGGTTCCACCCTACATCATCTTGGTATCAGAGCCAGGTTGATCACAATTTCGGAGCCTCCCCTCATTGTTTTCTAGCCTAACTTTGTTGTGTTCTTCCCCAATTTCAAAAATCCCCACCAAAAATAGCCCCAATTTTTTTGTGATTTGTTGGTTTGACGAAGTTTTGTTTGATTTGATCCATGGATTTTCTTGGTTTCAAGTGGATCTCGCATCTCCCCAAGTTTCCCCATCTTTCACCCACGAAATCTCATCAACTTTGACCCCAAAATCCCCAAATTCCACCCAAAATCATGCCCAGGATCTCGCATCTCGCGTTGACCCCGACCCACCGGACGACCGGCACTTTACGGATGTCCAGAGCCCCTAGAATGACTGGACGTCTGATGTCTACTACGCAACCTTCTTCTTGTAGACGTTGTTGGGCCTCCAAGTGTAGAGGTTTGTAGGACAGTAGCAAATTTCCCTCAAGTGGATGACCTAAGGTTTATCAATCCGTAGGAGGCGTAGGATGAAGATGGTCTCTCTTAAGCAACCCTGCAACCAAATAACAAAGAGTCTCTTGTGTCCCCAACACACCCAATACAATGGTAAATTGTATAGGTGCACTAGTTCGGCGAAGAGAGGGTGATACAAGTGGTATATGGATAGTAGATAATAGTTTTTGTAATCTGAAAATATAAAAACAGCAAGGTAACTAATGATAAAAGTGAGCGTAAACAACATTGCAATGATAGTAAATAAGGCCTAGGGTTCATACTTTCACTAGTGTAAGTCCTCTCAACAATACTAACATAATTGGATCATAAAACTATCCCTCAACATGCAACAAAGAGTCACTCCAAAGTCACTAATAGTGGAGAACGAACGAAGAGATTATGTTAGGGTATGAAACCACCTCAAAGTTATTCTTTCCAATCAATCCGTTGGGCTATTCCTATAAGTGTCACAAACAGCCCTAGAGTTCGTACTAGAATAACACCTTAAGACACAAATAAATCAAAACCCTAATGTCACCTAGATACTCCAATGTCACCTCAAGTATCCGTGGGTATGATTATACGATATGCATCACACCATCTCAGATTCATCTATTCAACCAACACAAAGGACCTCAAAGAGTGCCCCAAATTTTCTAATGGAGAATCACGACGAAAACGTGTGCCAACCCCTATGCATAGGTTCCCAATGTCACGAAACCCGCAAGTTGGTCACCAAAACATACATCAAGTGGCACGTAATATCCCATTGTCACCACAGATATTCACGGCAAGACATACATCAAGTGTTCTCAAGTCTTTAAAGACTCAATCCGATAAAATAACTTCAAAGGGGAAACTCAATTCATTACAAGAGAGTAGAGGGGGGAAGAAACTTCATAGGATCCAAATATAATAGCAAAGCTCGCGATACATCAAGATCGTATCACCTCAAGAACACGAGAGAGAGAGAGAGAGATCAAACACATAGCTACTGGTACATACCCTCAGCCCCGAGGGAGAACTACTCCCTCCTCGTCATGGAGAGCACCGAGATGATGAAGATGGCCACCGGGGAAGGATTGCCCCCTCCGACAGGGTGCCGGAACAGGGTCCCGTTTGACTTTTGGTGGCTACAGAGGCTTCTGGCGGCGGAACTCCCGATCTATGTTGCGTTCTGGAAGTTTTAGGTCACGTAGGTATATATGGGTGCAGGAGGTACATCGGTGGAGCTACGGGGGCCCCACAAGGCAGGGGGCGCGCCCCCACCCTCGTGAGCACCTCCCGTATCTTCTGACGTGGGGTCCAAGTCCATTAGGTGGGTTTCCTTCCAAAAATAACTTCTCTAGTTGATTTCGTTCCATTTCGACTCCGTCTGATATTCCTTTTCTTCAAAACACTGAAATAGGCATAAAACAGCAAATCTGGGCTGGGCCTCTGGTTAATAGGTTAGTCCCAAAAATAATATAGAAGTGGATAATAAAGCCCAATATTGCCTAAAACAGTAGATAATATAGCATGGAGCAATCAAAAATTATAGATACGTTCGAGACGTATCAAGCATCCCCAAGCTTAATTCCTGCTCGTTCTCGAGTAGGTAAATGATAAAAAAGTTAATTTTTGATGTGGAATGCTAGTTGTCATAATTTCAATGTAATTCTTCTCACTTGTGATATGAATATTCAGATCCGAAAGATTCAAGACAAAAGTTCATATTGACACAAAAATAATAATACTTCAAGCATACTAACTAAGCAATTATGTCTTCTCAAAATAACATGGCCAAAGAAAGTTCATCCGTACAAATCATATAGTTTAGTCATGCTTCATTTTCGTCACACAAGAATGCTGTCGTCATGCACAACCCCGATGACAAGCCAAGCAATTGTTTCATACTTTTAGTAATCTCAAACCTATAAACTTTCACGCAATACATGAGAGCGAGCCATGGATATAGCACTATGGGTGGAATAGAACAATGAGGGGGTTATGTGGAGAAGACAAAAAAGGAGAAAGTCTCACATCAATGAGGCTAATCAATGGGCTATGGAGATGCCCACCGATTGATGTTAATGCAACGAGTAGGGATTGCCATGCAACGGATGCACTAGAGCTATAAATGTACGGAAGCTCAACAAAGGAAACTAGTGGGTATGCATCCAACTTGCTTGCTCACGAAGACCTAGGGCACTTGAGGAGGACCATTGTTGGAATATACAATCCAAGTTCTATAATGAACATTTCCCACTAGTATATGAAAGTGACAGAACAAAAGACTCTCTATCATAAAGATCATGGTGCTACTTTGAAGCACAATATATGAGACTCGCTATATGAAGAACATGGTGCTACTTTGAAGCACAAGTGTGGAAAAAGGATAGTAGCATTGCCGCTTTTTATTTTCTCTTTTTTTGGGCCTTCTTTTTTTTGGCCTTTCTCTTTTTTTGGGACAATGCTCTATTGAATGATGATCATCACACTTCTATTTATTTACAACTCAATGATTACAACTCGATACTAGAACAAAGTATGACTCTATATGGATGCCTCCGGCGGTGTATCGGGATATGCAATGAATCAAGAGTGACAAGTATGAAAGAATTATGAACGGTGGCTTTGCCACAAATACTATGTCAACTACATGATCATGCTAGCAATATGACAATGATGAATGTGTCATGATAAACTGGATGGTGGAAAGTTGCATGGCAATATATCTCGGAATGGCTATGGAAATGCCATAATAGGTAGGTATGGTGGCTGTTTTGAGGAAGATATAAGGAGGTTTATGTGTGAAAGAGCGCATCATATCATAGGGTTTGGATGCACCGACGAAGTTTGCACCAACTCTCATTGTCAGAAAGGGCAATGCACGGTACCAAAGAGGCTAGCAAGGATGGAATGGTGAGAGTGCGTATAATCCATGGACTCAACATTAGTCATAAAGAACTCACATACTTATTGCAAAAATCTACAAGTCATCAAAAACCTCGGTACTACACGCATGCTCCTAGGGGGATAGATTGGTAGGAAAAGACCATCGCTCGTCCCCGACCGCCACTCATAAGGAGGACAATCAAATAACCTTCATGTTTCAAATTTGTTACACAACGTTTACCATACGTGCATGCTACGGGACTTGCAAACTTCAACACAAGCATTTCTCACTTTCACAACTACTCAACTAGCACGACTTTGATATTATTACCCCCATATCTCAAAACAATCATCAAGCATCAAACTTCTCTTAGTATTCAACACACTCATCAGAAAGTTTTTAATATTCTTGAATACCTAGCATATTAGGATTTTAAGCAAATTACCATGCTATTTAAGACTCTCAAAATAATCTAAGTGAAGCATGAGAGTTCATCTATTTCTTCAAAATAAAACTACCGCCATGCTCTAAAAGATATAAGTGAAGCACTAGAGCAAATGACAAACTACTGCGAAAGATATAAGTGAAGATCAATGAGTAGTCGAATAATTATGCAACTATGTGAAGAATCTCTAACATTTAATAATTTCAGATCTTGGTATTCTATTCAAACAGCAAGCAAAGCAAAACAAAATGACATTCTAAGAATAGCGAACATCATGTGAATAAGCTAAAACTTAGGATCAACCGATACTAACCGATAATTGCTGAAGAAGAAAGGTGGGATGCCAATTGGGGCATCCCCAAGCTTAGATGTTTGAGACTTCTTGAAATATTATCTTGGGGTGCCTTGGGCATCCCCAAGCTTGAGATTTTGTGTCTCCTTAATTCCTCTCATCTTACGGTCTCCCTAAATCTCAAAAGCTTCATACACACAAAACTCAACAAGGACTCGTGAGATAAGTTAGTATAAACCATTGCCAAAACCTTATCATACTCTACTGTAGCAAATCACTAAAATTATTATTCAACATTGCATACTAAATGCCTCTGCATATTTGATAGTCCTATCCACAAATAGAATCATTAAAGAAGCAAACATATGCAAACAATGCAAACATAACAGCAATCTGCCTAAACAGGATAGTCTGTAAAGAATGCTGCAACATCCATACTTCCATAGCTCCAGAAATTATGAAAGAAAATTCCCATTGTAGTAAATTTATCAGAGCTTAATATGCAAAAGGTTTCAAAATTTTATCACATTCTGACTTTTCTAGGGAATTATTGCAACAGCGGTAAACTTTCTATTTTCGAACAGCAACATGTATACTTGTAACATAGGCATAGTAAAGACTATTAATGCCACTTTTATTGAAATAAAAGATGCAAAAAATTATTCTAAATAACAGAAAGAAAATCCTAACAAAATAAATTAACGCTCCAAGCAAAACACATATCATGTGGCGAATAAAAATATAGCTCCAAGTAAAGTTAGCGATGAACGAAGACGAAAGAGGGGATGCCTTCCGGGGCATCCCCAAGCTTAGGCTCTTGGTTGTCCTTTAATATTACCTTGGGTGCCTTGGGAATCCCCAAGCTTAGGCTCTTGCCACTCCTAATTCCATAGTCCATCGAATCTTTACCCAAAACTTGAAAACTTCACAACACAAAACTTAAAAGAAAACTCGTAAGCTCCGTTAGTATAAGAATGTAAATCACCACTTCAAGGTACTGTACTGAACTCATTCTTAATTTATATTGGTGTTAAACCTACTGTATTCCGACTTATCTATGGTTCATACCCTCCGATACTACTCATAGATTCATCAAAATAAGCAAACAACACATCGAAAATAGAATCTGTCAAGAACAGAACAGTCTGTAGTAATCTGGATCAAACATATACTTATGGAACCCAAAAAATTCTAAACTAAATTGCTGGACCTGACGAATTTATCTATTAATCATCTGCAAAAATAATTAACTAAATAGCACTCCCCAAATCAAAATGGCAGCAATTCTCGTGAGTGCTAAAGTTTCTGTTTTTGACAGCATGATCAACAAGACTTCCCCCAAGTCTTCCCAAAGGTTCTACTTGGCACAAACACTAATTAAAAGCATAAAACCACATCTAAACAGAGGCTAGATGAATTATTTATTACTTAACAGGAGAAAAAAGCAAAGAACAAGAATAAAATTGGGTTGCCTCCCAACAACCGCTATCGTTTAATGCCCCTAGCTAGGCATGATGATTTCAATGATGCTCACATAAAGGATAAGAATTGAAACATAAAGAGAACATCATGAAGAATATGACTAACACATTTAAGTCTAACCCACTTCCTATGCATAGGTATTTTGTGAACAAGCAACTTATGGGAGCAATAATCAACTAGCATAGGAAGGCAAAACAAGCATAACTTCAAAACTTTAAGCACATAGAGAGGAAACTTGATATTATTGCAATTCCTACAAGCATATATTCCTCCCTCATAATTATTTTCAGTAGCATCATGAATGAATTTAACAATATAACAAGCACCTAAAGCATTCTTTTCATGATCTACAAGCATAGAAAATTTACTACTCTCCACACAAGCAAAATTCTTCCCATTCAGAATAGTGGGAGCAAACTCAACAAAGTAACTATCATGTGATTGAAAATTAAGATCAATATGAAAAGTTTCATGGTTATATTGTTCTTTAAAGCATACATGTCATCACAATAATCATCATAGATAGCAATTTTTTTCTCATAATCAATTGAAACCTCTTCCGGAATAGTGGGTTCATCACAAAATAAAGTCATGACCTCTCCAAATCTACTTTCATCAATATAATCATCATAAATAGGAGGCATGCTTTCATCATAATAAATTTGCTCATCAAAACTTGGGGGACAAAGAATATCATCTTCATCAAACATAGCTTCCCCAATCTTGTGGCTTTGCATATCATTAGCATCATGGATATTCAAGGAATTCATACTAACAACATTGCAATCATGCTTATCATTCAAATATTTAGTGCCAAACATTTTATAGATTTCTTCTTCTAGCACTTGAGCACGCTGTAATCGCCCAGATACCCAAGTAAGTAATCCTGTGGATGAACATGCTGTCTTTTTATTTATCACGACATCATTCTGAAAAGTCGCTCTTTGACCAGGACTGGGTAACAAAGGCGAAGATGATCAGGTGTTCGGCCCCCCTTCCCGAAGGCTCAACAAATCAAGTACTTGCCAGAATGATCGAGCCGGCGCCTTATCAGGCGCCCTTAGGGGATGATAAAGGGGGGAATAAAGAGGCTGAAAGCAGGCCTCACTCATTATTCATCCAAACCGGGGGAATTAGCGCCTCCGCGAAGGAGGATAACCAAGGAGAAGAATTTGAAATTCCCTCTCCCTAAGGAAGGAAGAGGACCACCTCTGAAGACCCGGAAACAAAGGTTTCCAAACGGGGGAAGAAATCTTCGCCAAAGGGTCCTGCCTCGGAGGGTACTCTTGCCGCACAGCGCCCGCAAGGGGATCAGCCCTCTACCGAGCTGTAAGTAGACAAAAAGTACTTAATAGTAAAAATATCCTAAATTACTTCTAAAGACAATAACCGAAGCATATATCTTGTAGTTCGGATCATAGCCCTTCTCGACAGAGTTCGTCTTCGGGGGATCTTCTTCCGGAGATGATGGAGAGTGAAACACCTCCCTCTGCCACCCCGCCTTATGAGGCGGGCGACCCTGAAGTGTCGTTGCGGAGGGTTTCTCCTGATCCTCCAAGGCCAGAGGGTAATCCTTCGGCCACCCAAAGTCCTCAGTATTCGGCTCCTAAAGAGAGTAACAGAAAGAGTCCGGAACCGTCCGGTGTGCGATCGGGCGCACGGAAGGATCTTCTGGAGCAAGCGGCCATCTCAGAAGCACATCGTACGCTAATGGTTATAGTGATTGAGAGGATTTCCTCCGCCTAAAGCAGGTTGCACGAAGCTTTTATGAGTCTGCTGAAAGGCTTTGAGGTACGTGAAACAGTGTATGTTTTTGACAGTACCGCACAGGTTAGGTGTGCCCTATGCAGATAGTAGCCCATGAGACTCTGGTTGCCGTCGAGAATGGCGGCAAACAGAGGATCATAGTCCCAGGTAATAATCAGGCCGCCTTCATGTGCAGGTGGCTGAAGGTCTGGTGGCTAACCGGACTGATGAGTTTGCCGAGCTGAAGCGGCAATTTGATGCGGCAGATGCCAACATCGTGCTTGTCAACAAGCGGCTCGACGAGGCACAGGGTATGTGATTTCTCCGGTGATCAACGCATAGTAAGAGGAGCATGATGCCAGTATCTTTAACATGTTGTGATTGCGGATGGAGCTGCCACCGTGGAGACCCTTCGGGCGGAACTTGCCCGAGCCAAAGAACAATCCAGGAATAGTGATGCGGCCGCTCTAACGGCGGTTGAAGAGTTGAGGGCCGAATAGGCTGCGCATTGCCAAAGCAAGGAAAAAAAGCCAAGATGGCCGTTGAGTTGAAAGATGCCGCTGACCGTTACCAACTTCTTGAAAAAGAAAGCCGAGTGAAGGCGATGGACCTAGAGAAGGCCATGGTAGCAGCCAAGAAAGCCCGCTCCAAAATTAGAGTGGCGAAGGAGGAGCTGCGTCAAGCTGGAGATATCGCGGCTGGGAAGCCCTTTTTGTTGCGGATGAAGTTCGGGGATCCAAAGTATGCCCCTCTTGATCAACTATGGAGTTCTGCAGATGCATACGTGGATTTGGTAGCAAGTGCTGCTGATGCGGCCGAGCACTTCAAGGATCAAAAAGATCATGAAGTGGAAAAGCTGTTCTGGTCATAGTTCAATGTTCCGGTGTGTCCGCTGCTGTTGAATGAGCGAATGGCCGAGTGGGCCAAGCTCCATAGGTTGTCCGGGCTTGCCACGAGGTCTGTTGTGGATCATCTATGGCCGGAAGGGCCAAGGCCGAATAGTTATCTTAGTTTAGTGCAACAATTCCTTGGTACTGTGCCGCACATCGACGCTATGAAGAGGTCGGCGTGCATAGAGGGTGCGCGGATGGCACTTTCCCGTGTCAAGACATACTGGCAGAGATGGAGGCCACCACTATTGCAGCCCAGAGTTCGGCCGTGGGTTGAGTATCTGCCGAGCACTACTTTGAAGAAGTCCTTGAAGGCGCTCGTTCAATATAGGCTTAGTGCTCGAAGAATATAATGTTCTAGTGACATGTATTCCCATTGTAGAAAAATGTTTTATTGAATTGTCAAGGTTGTGTTTATAATTTTTCTTGAAAGTATTATGATGCCTCCTGTGCGGTCGTTTATGTATATGTATATAACCTGAAAGTTTCCAGTCGTCGGCTTCAGCCCCCACGCATATAATGCGGGGGTGTTCGCAAAAAAACGCGTATTCACACTTGATCCAACATCTTGGTCCATTAAGGAGGTGGTAGCGCAGCGAACGAGGCAACCTGACTATATTGCTTTAACACTTTCACTTAGCCATAGGAGTTTGACGGTGGGACTACTATATAGCCACTGGTACCTCCGTGCTTGTCCAAATACGGTGCGCGTATGTACATAACCGGGAAACGGCCCTTCGTTAATGCGGAGGAATCCCGAAGATTCCGCTAAGTCATTGAGTGGTTGACCAGTCTCGCGCTTTATCATGACATTCAGTTTTCGGCTTTCTCTACTGAGGTGTTCATCTGGATGAACCAGGGCACAATCGCAGTCGTTCTCCCGGTGCCACCTTAGCCGATAGAGCAGAACGTAAGGTAGCAAAACATGGGAGCCGGTAAAACCCAACATTTGACCAAAGACATGATTTGGAGCTGATGCATATAAGGCCAAACTCACGACGTCGAACACTCCCTAAGGTATTCTGTTTTTATAACATATGTCGGGCTGAACAATGCCCTTAATAATAAACCCCGAGTGTCCAGGTACGTGCAATACTCTGATGTGGCGAAATGCCAATAATGTCAGCATCCTTCTCGGTTGTACCGATTATCCAGGGGATGTGAACAACAAGAGACAGTAAAAAAGGTTTACACAGGGTCTTAATCTGAAAAGAAACCTTTGAGCGGGTCCCTGCTGCACGTCTGCGCATGTGTCTCTGTTGTGCCGTGTCCTGGACAGGTGTAGCACAATTGTCATCTATCAAAGAGAAGAACTTAGGTGAAAGTTGTCGTGCCAAAAAATTGGTTATTCTCAATAAACCATTAAAATTCAAGATAAGTCAAGTTGAGCCGAACTAGCCCTGATTATTCGCGGGAAGCCCCTGGTACCGTCTATGAGGGTTTAACCATCAAACCAATCTCAGGTATATCTACTGATGCGCTGGACTTGTCTAACCGTGTCTGCGGTCTTGACGATGTGTCATTTATTCTGGTTGGTGAGGCCGTCTAGTGCTCGGCTGTTAAAGCCGCCGCACGTTCTTCCGCGCATAGAGAACGCTCAATGTTTCCACTAATTGTGATGGTGCCACATGGACTAGGCAACTTAAGCTTAAGAGAAGCGTAATGTGGTACCGCATTAAAACGAGCGAAAGTTGTTCTTCCGAGTAGTGCTTGATAGCCGCCTCAGAATGGAGCAATGTCGAAGTCTAACTTCTCACTTCGGTAGTTGTCGGGTGAACCAAATACAACCTCTAGTATTAGAGAGCTCGTGGAGCGGGCCTCCAGGCCTGGTATTACTCCCTTGAAGGTAGTATTACTGTGGCTGATTTTTGTCGGGTGTATCCCCATTTTGCGGACTGTGTCCGGATATATCAGATTTAGACCAGTGCCGCCGTCCATAAGGACTCGTGTGAGAAGGTATCCGTTTATTATTGGGTCTAACACCAAAGTAGCCAATCCTTCATGCCGGATGCTTGTCGGGTGATCCCTGCGATCAAAAGTGATCGGGCAGGCCAACCAGGGGTTGAACTTAAGGGTGACGGGCTCTACGGCACGTATGTCTCGGAGTGCATGTTTGTTTCTCCTCTTCGTCACGTGGATCATGTTTAATGTTTTAACCTCTGGTGGGAATTTTTTCTGTCCTCCAGTGCTTTGCTGGCGAGGTTCGTCCTCGTCTTCTCTTGGTGTTTACCTCCCCTTGTGTTCGGCGTTGAGCTTACCGGCCTGCTTGAAGACCCAGCATTCTCTGTGGGTGTGATTTCCAGGTTTATCGGGGGTGCCATGAATCTGACATAATTTGTCTAGAATCTTATTTAGGTTGGACGGTCCATCTCTGCTGCCTTTGAAAGACTTTTTCCGCTGACCTGGTCGAGAGCCCCTGAATCCGGCGTTTACCGCCGTATTATCTAGGTTGTCTTCTTTATTTCGATGCTTGCTTTTACTGCATTGTGGTTTTCCATTGTCATCCCTGACTTCGGATGTGCTTGGGTCGCTAGTGCTACTGTGGGCTAACCAACTATCTTCGCCCGCGCAAAAGTGGGTCATGAGGCTTGTCAGGGCTGCCATTGTTCTCGGTTTTTCTTGGCCGAGGTGTCTGGCGAGCCATTCGTCTCGGACGCTATGCTTGAAAGCTACTAAGGCTTCGGCGTCCGGACAATCGACGATTTAGTTCTTCTTAGTGAGAAACCTGTTACAAAGCTTTCGGGCTGACTCTCTGGGCTGTTGAATTATATGACTTAAATCGTCTGTATCTGGAGGTCGGACATAGGTCCCTTGAAAATTAGCCTGAAAAGCATCCTCGAGCTCCTCCCAACATCCAATTGAGTTTTTAGGGAGGCTTTTCAGCCAGTGCCGAGCTGGTCCTTTAAGTTTTAGGGGAAAGTACTTGATGGCGTGGAGATCGTCTTCGCGAGCCATATGGATATGGAGGATAAAGTCCTCAATCCTGACCCCAGGGTCTGTGGTCCCGTCGTACGCCTCTATGTTCACTGGTTTGAATCCTTTTGGAAATTCATGGTCCAGCACCTCATCAGTGAAACATAGGGGGTGTGCGGCACCCCTATATTTGGATGTATCATGGCGTTCGGACGGTTGTAGTATTCGGTTTTGATTTTGTGCCGGAGCGCGCTTCCCAGATCCATAGATGGATCTGGTCATACTAGATTTTTGGTGCAAGTCCTCACGTAGATCGCGTGTTGACTTATGTGCGGCCTTGTTAGCTACTCTATCGTGGCCACAAGGTGGTTGATCCGGCCGGTTGGCCGTTTTATTTTTCGGCTGTGTCGGCTCTAAGGCCTCATCGTCGAATTCAGGTAATAGCTTGCGCTTTGGATAGCTCTTTGTGTGGTAACTGCCACCATACTTTTCTTCATTGTCGAGCACTTTGTTCCACCTGCTGTTGAGCGTATTTTGTGCGGCCTTAAGCCTTTGCTTCTGCTTGTTCAGACTCCTCACTGTGGCAATAAGCCTGATGTGGAGGTTCTCTTGTTCCAAGTGCCTTTCCGGGATGATGTGTGAATCTTCGTCCGAACTGTTTTCCTCCCGAGAGGGGGGTTGGTGAAGTTTATCTGTGGCGTTGCCGTGTTTGGACATCGGATCCGTACTATGTTTGCCATCTGCAGTTTCATCGTGCTCTGCCGCTGGGTCAATGTGGTGTTTGTTTCCTCTGGAGTCGACTGGAGTGTTATTTTCTCTTGCGCTGTTATCGCTGTTTTTGCCGAGGCATGATTTGGGGCGGCGCGTACGCCGACGCTTTGTTTGCTTCTTGGAGGGGTCATCCTCCGTTGTCTTGTCGCCATTGCCTTCTTTAGGTGTATCCACCATGTATATGTCATGTGATGAAGTGGCTACCCAGCGCTGTGTGGGCACTGGTTCCTATTCCTCTCCTACATCGTCGTCCTTACCGTCGATGTCCTCGGAATCGAAATCGAGCATGTCGGTTAAATCGTCGATAGTGGCTACTAAGTGGGTGGTGGGTGGGCAGCGAATTTCTTCGTCGTCCGCATACCCTTCTAGCCGGACATAGTTCAGCCAAGGTTCTCCTGACAAGGAGAGAGACCTCAATGAATTTGGCACATCGCCGAAAGGCGAGTGCTGAAAGATATCCGCGGAGGTAAACTCCATGATCGGTGCCCAATCGGATTCGATAGGCATGGACGCAGGTGGCTAGGAGCCTATGGCCGGGGACGAATCCAATGGTTCGGCAACACGGCTCTCGCAAGGCGTGAAGTCAGTATTCGGCTCTATCGCCACTGAGAGTGCGGCCTCCATGGCGAGGTCTATCCATTTGTCCTCGGATGGCGCACTTTGCTCCGGATTGAGGGCCGGAGTAGTTGCAGATGCGATCTCACGAACACTGTCCGACGGCAGAGTTACGTTATGCTCGTCGTGATTGTACGGCGCACCTAACATGGGCTCGAATCTGTCGAAGATCAAGTCCCCGCGGATGTCGGCAGCGTAGTTTAAGTTTCTGGACCTGACCTGATGGCCAGGGGCGTAGCTCTCGATCTGCTCCTGATGGCCAAGCGAGTTGGCCCGCAACGCGAAGCTGCCGAATACAAAGATCTGTCCGGGGAGGGAAACCTCACCCTGAACAGCATCGTTACCGATGATCGAAGGAGCCATCAAGCCTTTATGGTGACGGCATAGTTGAACTCTCAATGAAAGCACCAATGTCGGTGTCAAAACCGGCGGATCTTGGGTAGGGGGTCCCGAACTGTGTGTCTGAGGCAGATGGTAACAGGAGGCGGGGGACACGATGTTTACCCAGGTTTGGGCCCTCTTGATGGAGGTAATACCCTACGTCCTTCTTGATTGATCTTGATGATATGAGTATTACAAGAGTTGATCTACCACGAGATCGTAGAGGCTAAACCCTAGAAGCTACCCTATGGTCTGATTGTTGTTGTACTACGGACTAAACCCTCCAGTTTATATAGACACCGGAGGGGGTTAGGTTTACATAGAGTAGGTTACTAGGGAGGAGATCTACATATCCGTATTGCCAAGCTTGCCTTCCATGCCAAGGAGAGTCCCATCCGGACACGGGACGAAGTCTTCAATCTTGTATCTTCATAGTCCAACAGTCCGGCCAAAGGATATAGTCCGGCTGTCTGGAGACCCCCTAATCTAGGACTCCCTCATTCTCCATTTAATGTTCCTTTGTACTAACAATGCAGCTGAGTATGAGGCTTTGCTCCATGGTCTTCGGGTGGCTAAGGAAATGAACTTAAGCCGCGTTAAGTGCTTTGGTGACTCGGACCTGGTGGCTCAGCAGGTATCTAGCACTTGGGATTCCAAGGATCCACTTATGGCAGCATATAGACGAGAGGTGGATGCAGTGGCTGGTCACTTCAAGGGTTATCAAGTGGACCACATAGACCGGCGGAAGAATGAAGCAGCAGACGCTTTAAGTCGCTTAGGCTCTTAGCGTAAACCGGTGCCACCCAATACCTTCCTTGATGTACTGCATAATCCGTCAGTGAAGATACCTTCGGAGGAGGATTTGGCTATGCCTGACCCGGAGGCTCCATTGGTGGCGGCTCTTCATGTTATTCTGGATTGGACAGTCCCGTACCTGGCATACATGAACCGGGGCGAGTTGCCAGACGACGAAATCTTGGCCCGACAGATAATCCGGCGACCCAAGTCAATGACCATTGTCAATGGGGAGCTACATCATTGTAGCATCACAGGAGCATTTCAGCGTTATGTCTCCCCTCAAGAAGGTTGTGAGATCTTGCATGAGATCCACGAGGGAGATTGTGGTCACCATGCCGGTTCAAAATCCTTGGTGGCTAAGGCTTTTCATCATGGCTTCTATTCGTTGACGGCTCATGCTGATGCTGAGGATTGGGTAAAGAGGTGTGATGGTTGTCAAAAGTTTGCATGCCGTGCCCATGTTTCGGCCCAAGAGTTAAGAATGATTCCAATAACTTGGCCATTTGCAACTTGGGGGCTCGATATGGTTGGACCTTTTAAGAGGTCCAAGGATAAGAAGACTCACTTGTTGGTAGCAGTTGATAAGTTTACCAAGTGGGTAGAGGCAGAGCTAGTCAGTAAGTGTGATGCAGCCACGGCGGTTTGATTCATCAAAAAGGTGATATTCCGGTTTGGTTTTCCACACAACATTATCACTGATAATGGTACTAATTTGTTCAAGGGTGCTATGGAGGAATTTTGTCAACGAGAGCACATCCGGCTTGACGTGTCATCAGTGGCTCACCCCCAATCTAATGGTCAGGCAGAAAGAGCCAATCAAGAAATTTTGAGAGGTATCAAGCCCCGGCTTATGGTTCCTTTAAAGTGGACGCCAGGTTGTTGGGTGGAGGAGTTACCTTCCGTGTTATGGAGCATCAACACCACACCAAACATATCTACGGGTTACACGCCTTTCTTCCTGGTTTACGGAGCAGAAGAAGTTCTCCCTAGTGACATACGTCGTGACTCGCCCCACGTGGTGGCTTATGTTGAAGCTGATAATGAGAAAGCACGTTAGGACTCACTAGACCTGTTAGATGAGGAGTGTGATCTTGCGGTAGCAGGTTCAGTGATTTACCAACAAGATCTGCGACGTTATCACAGCCGCCGGGTTAAAACCAGGACTTTTCAAGAAGGTGATCTGATGCTCTGGCTCATCCAGGATCAGATGGATATGCACAAGTTATCCCCGCCTTGGGAAGGGCCTTTTGTGGTTATCAAAAATTTGCACAACGGATCATACTACCTCATTGATGTTCGAGAGCACAAAGACTCACGTAAATCAGAGGAGGAGACCCAGCGGCCATGGAATATAGCTCATCTTCAGCCTTACTATACTTGAGCCATAGGCTCTTTTTCATGTACATAATTATGACAATGTATATATGATAGTTGATATAATAAACTGGAGCCTCAGCTAAAGCGGGGTCTCTGTTTGTTTTACATCATGTGTTTTCATGGGGACTTCTATTTACAAAGCGGAGTTCTGTTGATCCGGCTTGTAAAGCCACACATATAAACGGAAATCACTAGGGGCTTGGTCATATCTAAACCTTAGCTACACCTCTTGATAGGCTTAAAAGCCAAAGGGAAATCACTAGGGGGCTTGGTTGTATTCACACCATAGCTACACCTCTTGATAGGCTTAAAGCCAACAGGAAATTATATGGGGCCAAAGAGAGTGTTGCACCAGGCGCAACTCAAACATAGGCACCCACCGAGCATAGCTCAAAAGTTGCTTAGGGGCTCTTTGCTTCTCAAAGAACAAAGAGTCTGCACCTTTGCAATGGGCTATCAAGCCAGGCTTGGAAGCCAGGTGTATTCACCTAAAACCCCGGGTTATCCTGCCTCTTTAAGTAAGCCACTCTGTCCAGGTAAACCTGGTATGACCCGTCGAATGTTTGCCAAGTCAATCTCATAGACCCTGAACTTGTCAAAGTTAAAACAATGATTGGTTAAAGATTGAGGTCCATCTTAAAAGACTTTGCAAAATGGTTTAACTCAGTGGCCTGGCAGCCCATGAAAAGCCTCGATTTAGGGCCTGGCAGCCCATGAAAAGCCTTGTATATTCTTCTTGTGTTTTTGCAAAGTTGTTCTTTTTTGATATTCATAAGTATTTTCTAATAAACCGGTGTTTATTACAACCCGGCATGACTTACAATGCTAAATTGTTAGTACATGATCATCTATAATCTGGCTTTTTCTGTTCCAGTCTGGTTTTGACTACTAGTCACCAGTGTTGTATGGTTAAACTGGTGTTTATCATAACCCGGTATGGTTTTATCGTAAACCGGCAAACCTGCAAGGAGTCATCTACACTCCAGCTTGGTGTTATCACTTCTTTTTTACACAACCATGGGTGAAAAGAACGAGGTAACAAGTATTTTTCTTATAAACACCCTTGGTCCTACATCCAGGTTCTATATTTGGGCATCATGACCCGTCCAGCGGTAAACCGCCAGGACCCCTTTTTCAATCTCTTGTATGCAGGAACAAATTAACATACAACCACTGCGGATTATGGATATAATACCAATCCCAAAAGCATGGCGAGTTATCTGTATCCAGCAACATAAGTATGCTCGATGGCATAACAGACAAAGTCTTTGAACTAGCCTATTACAAGGCGTTTTTTCTGCCCACACAGGATGAATGTTTCAGCATGAAAGGGTAGGCTATGACGGGCTAAAGCAGCTCTCCGGTTCAGGATTCATCACCAGGACGACTTGACGATTGCGGATCATCTTGAGTAGGTGCATCCTCCTCCTCTCTACCCGGTGGCTGGAAATCAATTGTTGTCCAATCGATTCCGGTTAAAGCTTGGAACACGACTTCTTCACTTATAAGGGGGGAAGGATCAATGTCAGGGGCATAAGTGTGCTTACGAATTGGTGGAACAAGATCCTCTACATCATGTATCGGCGCGGGATATCTTTTCTGATCAACATCATAAACCGGCTGATAATGAGACATATCCGTTTCATCCGCCAATTTGCTCGCTATGGGTCGCATTTCCCTTGTTAGTCTTCGGATATCATCATTGTTGAATTCTGAATCGTCTTCCTTTACGCTGGGGTAGCCTTGGCCAATTTCTGCCGGTTCAAGATCTGGAATCCAAGCCTTGTCCCGGATTAGCACAGTAACAGTGCCTGACCTTGCAGCTGATTTTTTCAGTTCATCCAACCGGGGGCAGGCAACATTGACAGCTTCTCGATGGTTTCTTTTATCAATGTTGGAGGAGGCCTATTGTAAGCAGCAGCGTAGATAGCCCGTTGGGATCCAGAATATATATGCTCTATCAAAGTATAGGCAACCTTCAGGTTCATCCGCATATCAGAGCCCAGATGGGTAATACGGGTCCCTGTGACATTGTAAGCATCAGTAAATCGGCAGCTGATAAGGAAAAGGTGACTTGGAAAAACGTCAGATGAGGACGCTTACCAAACACAGCAGAAGTCATAGCCATTATTTGCTGCTTTAAACTAGCGAGTTCCTCAACCACCGGTTTCAGGGCTGCTTCTGTATCTTCGGCCTTCTTTGCTAAAGCGGCCTTCTCTATGTCCCAATCTACGCACTCCTTCTTAAAGGTTTCCTTCAGCTTCTCCATGGCTGCTAAAGCATTAGCCAGTTCTTCCTTGGCTTTGGAAGCCTCCGCTAGCTGAGATTTAATGTTCTCCTGAAGGTTGGCGGTTTGGGCATCCTTCTTACTTAGCTTGGCCTACAAAGACAAGATATATCATCAATGGGCTATGTATATTTGAAGTACCAAGCACATAACAAGTTATGCACTTTGTACTTGGGGGCTAATGTCTATTTGCTTTGTTATCAGAAATTTTGCAAGTCCCAAGTACAATGCAAGCATTATCCTTGACACTTGGGGTCTAATGTACATCTGTTCAAAGTGAAGCATTGGTTAAAGACCCGGTTTACCTTGGAAAGATAAATCGGCCCTTGGGGACTACACAGGCGAAAAGTACAGGAACACAATGATAAAGTGCCGGTTTATTTTAAAGACTACTTGACATGTGAAAGATAAGCATGCAAGGGTTAAGATATTACAAAGTCCCGATTTATGATTGCCATCATAAACCGGCCCTTGGGAGATACTGGAATTGGTACTAACAACTGGACTTAAGAGAGAAGAGGATTTGTACTTACTTCATAACGCTCTTTCATCATCTTCACTAAACCGGCTTCATAGTCACGGTTTGTGTACAGATGGTTCAGAAAACCAGAATGGAGCTCCTGGGCGTTAAGATGGGCATAACTTGATAAATCAGTGCTCCACTTGCCTTTCTCCATGACAGCACGCTCTTCCTTGGCACTATGTTTTGCCAATACAACATGATGGCTAGGAGAGGTGTGGCCAACACCAGTAATGATAACCTCATCCTCATTGTCACCAGCAGCTTTTTCTGGAGTTGGTGGAATGTTAGTAGCCTTCACTGGACTAGAAGGTCCGTCATCAGTCTGGACTGGACTTGTCGGTTTATCATCTTGCACAGCGGTATCAACTTCTGCTTGTTCATCAACATTATGATCTTGAGGGGGCGGTTCATCAAATGTGGCCTCAGTATTTGGACCTTCCGGTTCAGTAGTCAGCTCCGGTTCAATCACCACATGGTCTTCAGACGGGTTATTCACCTGAGCCTTCTTACTGGGTCTGGCTTTGGCTCTAAAAAGAACAGATGCAAAGGTTAGCATATCATATAAAGTGTGAAACATCAAAAGATTGAGTTGAAATACTTACCCAGCAACGGTCTTAAGAGGAGGGAGTTGTGTGGCCGTTGATTCACCGGATGATGAAGGAGGTGTCACCTGATAATTCGAATCGGACTGATTAAGAAGTTGTCAGAAATAGCCGGCCTTGGATAAGAAGTGTCAGAAGTGGGTGAGACCTCAGGTCGGCGTTTTCGAACTGGGGTGTTCGGTAAACCGGTCGAAGTGACCGTTTGGCCGCTGTGCTGGGTTGTGCGGCGACCCTCGTGCTGCTGCTTCTTCAAAAGAAATTTTGGATCCAAGTAAGAAAATGGGTGAGAAAATCTTACTTTCCGGACTGCTTGACGGATTTTTTGTGTTGGCAGAGGGTCTGAAACGGAGGTAAGGATAATTACCTCTGCATCGTCAGCTTGGCTGCCCTCAACGTCCTCCTGATAAATATCATTGTCAATGAGGTGCATGAAAAGTGAACCAAGTGAATCAAGTTCTACCTCTGCTTCCGGTTCATCAGGGTCGTCATCAAGCTCTAAACCGATGGGTTCAGTGGCCTTCCTCTTCGTGGTTTTCTTGACAGCTTCCATTTTAGGTCGAGAAGGCTTCACCGCTTTCTCCTGAGGTTTCTTTTTCCAAAACGGATCATCACCCTGTTTAAACAATGGGCAGAGGGAATTAAAAGTTGCACAGTTCAAAGATATCAGGTGTAAAGCGGAAGTAAAATAAATCTTACAGCGGGCGGTTTGTTATGTAGGTAAAAGGGACTTAACCCGGTCTTACTACAGACAGCTTCCGGTTCATTCAACATTTTCTTGACAGACTCAGTAACTTCCTCATCTGTTAGCTGAATGTCAATATGATGTTGGGAGTCTTTTACGTCACCGGTGTACTCGCACATTAAACCGGAGCGGCGACTTAATGCCAAGATACTCCAGGATATCCAGCAATGGACGAAGTCCACACCTATTAAACCGTTGGCCATGAAAGCTCTGAGCTTGGCGAGTTATGGTGCGTACAAGGCCCGTTCCTTGGCACTTAGTCATTGCGGGAGCGGATTGGTATTGGCGAGCCGGTGAGCACGGTAACCCGGCAGACAGTTCTCATCTTCAGGAGAGGTGTCCTTGAAATAGAACCAAGTTTGATTCCACTCCTTTGGGTGACTGTGAAGTTTGGCGTGAGGAAAACTAACATCCTTCCTTTTCTGAATGGAGACGCCACCAAGTTCAGTATTGGGCCCGTCTACGAATTCAGTGCGACGGTTTAATTGGAAGAAATCCCGGAACAGCTCGATAGTTGGTTCTTCTTGTAGATATGCTTCACAAAAACCAGAAAGTTGCAGATATTGGATACAGAGTTGGGTCCAATATCTTGAGGGTGGATCTGAAAGCTGGCAAGTACATCTCGGAAAAACTTAGATCCAGGCGGTTTAAAACCACGGCCTATATGATCAGCAAACACCACTACTTCACCCTCTCTAGGGGTAGGAGGATTTTCCAGCCCAGGAACTCGCCACCGGATTTCATTTTTCTTCGGTAAGGTACCAATTTTGACCATTCCGTTCAGTTGCTCCTCTATAACCCGGGAAGGGACCTAGTTACAGGAATAGAATTGTTTGGCCATTGCAAATGAAGGGCTGGAAAAGATTACTGCCGGTTTAGGATTTGTAATTGACAAGGCATAAAGTGTAACATGGTAAAAAGAAAGGAATTTTAGCAGTTATGAATGATAAAGCGGTAAGCAGAAGCAGAGGTTTATGCATGTTGTTAAACCGAAGTTTAGCGATGGAAGAAGTGAAAGAATAAATGAATCGGTGGTTTAGGAGGGGACTAATGGTATATGCCGGATTATCATACTTCTAAAAGTTAAAACCGCCTATATTGGTATGAAGAGTACAGATCTACAAATACATAAGTAAAGGAAAACAAGTTTCACAAGAGTTATATGATGATTACAAATCTGTGGTACGACAAAAAACAGGAATATATTCAGACTTAAATTTCAGATACCAGTTCATCAGGTTCAGATGAGTTTTTCCTATATGAAGGAGATGGTCTGATAAGGAAAACGTAGATTATGGCTATGGTCGCACAAAGAGTGAACAGATCTAACTAGTCTTTGATGCTACTAGGAAGAAAAGAGAAGAACAGCACGGGAGCTTCGATGAACTCCGATGAACACTGAAACCCTAAGTGGATCTACAAAGAAAAGGGGGGAGACTTACCGAAGCTGTTGAAGCAGAGGAGGTGTGCCGCGTTTTTCTGATCCAGTCAGGTTGATGCAGCGGCCGGTGATGAGGCAGATGTAAAGCTCGACGACGGTGGCTGAGCTCGGGTGCAGAGTCATTGCAAGGAGGAAGAAGAGACGAAGGGGCAACAGAAGGAAAAGGAGGGGGTCCTCCACCCTATTTATAAGGACAAAGAGATAAGCGACAGGCACGGGGATCGAGGAGCCCAAAAAATGGATGGATAATGAGATTGTTGTCTCGATTGTCGGATGCTCATTAATAAAAGGGGTATCTTCGGCTTTAAATAAGTAGGTGATGTCACGGCAGTTTACTACAAATCTGGAGGATGATGTCAGGGCGGTTTACAAGATTTATGCGAAGGTGCAAGGGCAGGAATTTTTCTAAGTATTAAGGATTGACATGAACAAGTTCAAATCAATCTGGGGCCTAATGTTGGGGATATTACTACTGGACGTAAATCGGCCAGGAGTGGCCGGGTTAACTCTACGAGGATTAGAAGCCTAGGAAGACAAAGGATGGTGTCACTTTATGAAGGCCCAAGGCCCAAAGGCGGGTTAAGGCATATAGATGTAAACTGACATTACCATGTAACTTGTATTGTAAGATAGGAGGAATAGAGACCAAGTTGGACACGTTGATGATCCGGCCTCGGGACTTTGTAAACTGACGGGCGTCGAACTATGTATATAAAGGGACGACCCGGCGGTGGTTTAGGGACAACACACAACAACTCGAGAGCCAGGCAAAGCGGATTCGCTCCCTGGTCATCGAAACCCTAGCAATTCCATCACAACTGGAGTAGGCTTATACCTTCATTGTAAGGGGCCGAACCAATATAAAACTCTCGCGTCCCTTGTCCGCTTTAACCCCTTTAAGTTAACCCATAGTGATGGCTCCACGACTAAGTCCTTTCACAAGGACATCTGCCATGACAAAACCACGACAAGACCCCCATAGTTTCCTCATACATTTTAGGAGATTTTGATTCATCCCATCCATTGCATGGTTCTCATACTTATGTGCACAATATGTGCCCCATGAATAATCATGCTATTGATGTGCCATATACTTGCATTCTCAATTTGTGTCCCCATCGTGTTATACACAATAACTATTCGTTCATGATGGATGACATGTTCTTATACCATGCATCAAATTTCTTTGAGCGATGCTTATCTTGTAATAACTCACACGTGCAAATACACATCATGATGGATGATGTGTACATTTATCATGCACACAATTTCTTTGGTTTGTGTCTCTTTTGTGTAGGTAACCATGAATACTTGTCAACCTCGCAATCCCATGAGTTGACAAAATGAGCTCTAGAGAGCAATGATGACTTGGGATCCCATGGATTGTCTTTCCCACCACTCTCTTCATGCAAATACTTCACGCATTTCTTCTACATGGCCCTCACTTGGCTGCGGGTTGTTGTCCATTATATATCCTTTGCCCATCTTGCCATGTTCAATTTGCATGATATGCTCATTCCTATGCTTTTGCCATGCATTTGTGACCCATGCTTTGCATTACACGTGATGATTGATTCTCATACTTGTATGTGTATTTGCAAACTTGGTGGAGATATTGCTAGTTATTGCCATGTTTGCTTTGTGTCCCGTTCCTATGATTATACTATGATCTTGCTTTGTGTTCGTGCTTGCGATATGTCTTGTGCATTGTCTATGCCTATTATTTGCTCACATGACATGATTGCCATGATTTACTCTAGTGTGTTGCATCTTCGCTCCACTAGTTTGCACGACTTGATTACTATGATTGCTTGCCTTGTTGCATCGCCGATGATTCATACTTGGTCATTTCATGCGGTTGATGACAACCATCTACATGCTTTGCACGGCATGATTGTTATTGCTTGTTGTCATATATCTCCATGTGTTGCCTCTCTCATGTTAGATGACTTGCCATGTATTGAGTGCAACAATGATTCTAATCTTGCTCATGAGATTGCCCCCATAGCATTCTCGCCTATATTTGGAGATTTTGACATATTTTTTTGTGAAGCATGCTTGTCTTCGTTCTTTGCACCATATACCTCGTGCCATGAATATTGCCATTGTTGCATCATATTGTTCATGCACTTGTGCTTCTAATGGTTATGTGCAAGAGAAGAGAACCATCATGATGGATGATGTGTTTATCTACCATGCGCAAATGTTCTTTGTTTTGTTGTGTGCATGTGTAGGATACTTGGACTTTGTGTCATCTTCCATGTCACGTGAGTTGACAATCCGAGCTCTTGAGAGCGAACCACCTTATACCACGGCGATTCTACATCGCACTTGCTTGTACTTTGGCATTGTGAAGGATGCACAAGGACATCCTTTCAAGGTGATATCCTTCTCTTTTGAGAACCCCCAAACCATGAGCATGGATATTATGGATCATAGTACTTGTGTTGCTTTCCCCATGAGACTTATTTGTCATCTTGGACCCTTTGCTTGCACACCTGTTAGTGATATTGCCTCCATTCATGATTTTCACATTCCCATGCATCATGATATATATGCCTTGTGTGTTGCATCCAATTCTTGGACTACTTGCTACTATAATATGTTTGGTTGCAACAATGTCATCACTTCACATATGCCATGTCCCATTGCTTGTCACATGATTGAATCGATTGCCTCACACATGATGAACACTTGATCTTTCTATTGTGTTGAGTGCCATACTATATTCACTACACCCTATGCACATTATGCTTGGATTGTCTTGCACTTGTCCCATGTGTTTAGGCACTCCCTTTTACTTGGTGTTGTGAATGATTCCTATGCCTACCATCGACCATTTGTCGAGCGCTTTATGCATGATTGCTATGAACTTGAGGTAGATGTTTGTTCACTTGTCCAACATATTTGCATCCCTACCTCACATTTACATGATTGTCCCCATGATATCCTTGATTATGCTCAATTTATGTGCCGCCATATCACAATCCTTTGTCAAACCATATGCTTTGCATGATGAAGACACTTGTTTGGTGAATCACCTCTTGAATGCTTGGTTTTGCACTAATGTTAACCACATTTGTTTTTCCAAGTGTTTGTTGTCTTTGCTCCTTTTGAAGGAATCACTAGACAGTGCGACATTGGAGAGTGCCCATTGCGAGCTTGAAGATGATGAGTACTTCGTGATCGTCCACTTCTGTGACGCCCCCGATTTGACCGTACACTAATCATGCACGCAAATGTGTACGATCAAGATCAGGGACTCACGGGAAGATATCACAACACAACTCTACAAATAAAATAAGTCATACAAGCATCATAATACAAGCCAGGGGCCTCGAGGGCTCGAATACAAGTGCTCGATCATAGACGAGTCAGCGGAAGCAACAATATCTGAGTACAGACATAAGTTAAACAAGTTTGCCTTAAGAAGGCTAGCACAAACTGGGATACAGATCGAAAGAGGCGCAGGCCTCCTGCCTGGGATCCTCCTAACTACTCCAGGTCGTCGGCGGCGGGCAGCACGTAGTAGTAGGCACCTCCGGTGTAGGGGGTCGTCGTCGACGGAGGCGTCTGGCTCCTGGACTCCAGCATCTGGTTGCGACAACCAGAAAGAAAGGAAAGGGGAAAAGGGGGGAGAAAGCAACCGTGAGTACTCATCCAAAGTACTCGCAAGCAAGGAACTACACTACATATGCATGGGTATATGTGTAAAGGGCTATATCGGTGGACTGAACTGCAGAAATGCCAGAATAAGAGGGGGATAGCTAATCCTGTCGAAGACTACGCTTCTGGCAGCCTCCGTCTCGCAGCATGTAGAAGAGAGTAGATTGAAATCCTCCAAGTAGCATCTCCAAGTAGCATTTCCAGGTAGCATCTCCAGGTGCATCTCCAGTCGCATCGCATAGCATAATCCTACCCGGCGATCCTCTCCTCGTCGCCCTGCGGAAAAGCGATCACCGGGTTGTCTGTGGAACTTGGAAGGGTGTGTTTTATTAAGTATCCGGTTCTAGTTGTCATAAGGTCAAGGTACAACTCCAAGTCGTCCTGTTACCGAAGATCACGGCTATTCGAATAGATTAACTTCCCTGCAGGGGTGCACCACATAACCCAACACGCTCGATCCCATTTGGCCGGACACACTTTCCTGGGTCATGCCCGGCCTCGGAAGATCAACACGTCGCAGCCCCACCTAGGCCAAACAGAGAGGCCAGCACGCCGGTCTAAACCTAAGCGCGCAGGGGTCTGGGCCCATCGCCCTGAGCACACCTGCACGTTGCGTACGCGGCCGGTGAGCAGACCTAGCACCTCCATTACAAGGAAGTGCGTTACGCAGTCCAATCCCGGCGCGCGCCGCTCCGTCGCTGACGTCACGAAGTGCTTCGGCTGATACCACGACGTCGGGATACCCATAACTACTCCCACGTAGATGGTTAGTGCGTATAGGCTCGTAGCCAGACTCAGATCAAATACCAAGATCTCGTTAAGCGTGTTAAGTATCCGCGAATCGCCGAACAGGGCCAGGCCCACCTGTCTCCTAGGTGGTCTCAACCTGCCCTGTCGCTCCGCCACAAAGTAACAGTCGAGGGCCGTCGGGAACCCAGGCCCACCTCTACCGGGATGGAGCCACCTGTCCTTTCAGCCCCCTCGTCAGAATCACTTGCGGGTACTCAATGAGCTGACCCGACTTTAGTCACCATCTGTATAGTATGTATGTATGTATAGTATATACCCGTGATCACCTCCCAAGTGATCACGGCCCGATAGTATAGCAAGGCAGACTGACAAGAATGTAGGGCCAATGATGATAAACTAGCATCCTATACTAAGCATTTAGGATTGCAGGTAAGGTATCAACAGATGTAGCAACAATGTCAGGCTATGCATCAGAATAGGATTAACGAAAGCAGTAACATGCTACACTACTCTAATGCAAGCAGTATAGAGGAGAATAGGCGATATCTGGTGATCAAGGAGGGGGCTTGCCTGGTTGCTCTGGCAAGAGAGAGAGGGGTCGTCAACTCCGTAGTCGAACTGGGCAGCAGCAGCGTCGGTCTCGTAGTCTACCGGAGAGAAGAGGGGGAAGAAATAATGAATACAGAGCAAACAAAGCATCACAAAATATAACAAGGCAATACGCGGTGTTCGGTGTGCCCTAACGCGGTAATAGGTGATACCGGTGGAAGGGGGAAAACATCCGGGAAAGTATTCCCGGTGTTTCGTGTTTTCGGGCAGAGGAGCCGGAGGGGGAAAGTTGCGGGTTCGATAGGTTAGAGGGGTGTGGCGGACGAACGGACTGCGTATCCGGAGTCGTCTCGTCGTTCTGAGCAACTTTCATGTTGAAAATATTTTAATCTGGATTACGGATTAAAAGATATGATTTTTAAAAGATTTTATTAATTTCAGGAATTTAATTAATTATTTAATTAATTTCGAAAATGCTTTTATGACATCAGCATGATGTCATGCTGACATCATCAGTCAACAGAGTTGACTTGGTCAACCTGACATGTGGGTCCCACTGTCATTGACTAAGATTAACTAAAACAGATTAATTAGTTTAATTAGTGATTAGGTTAATCTAATCAGGATTAATTAACTTAATTAATTATTTAATTAATTAATTACTATTTTAATTATTTTAATTATTATTTATTTATTTAATATATATTTTTTTAATTCCTTTTTTTTTTACAAAACGTTCTGGGGCTGGGGCCCCCATGTCAGTGGCCCCAGGGGGCCTAACGGGCGCACGGGTAAGCGGCCGCTGGGCACTGGGTGCGGGCGCCCATCGAGGGCGAGGCCGTGGCCTCGGCTGGGCACGCCCGTGAGCAGGGGGGCCTCGGCCAGGGCCGGCGAGCGGCACCTGGGGCGGGGTGGAGGAGAGCCGGGGCGTGCGGTGGGGCGTGGGCACGCACCGGCGAGCCAGGGCGCAGCCGAGCGCGGATGTGCACACGCACAGCGGCGGCGAGTGGCGGTGCGGGAGCCGACGTGCAGCCAGTGGGGACGCGTGAGGCCGGACGGAGCGGGGGTGCGCGGCCAGGGCGCGACCCGGCCGCGGTGAGCGCGTGAGACAGAGGAGGGGAGGAGTCGGGGGCGGGACGGCCCGGCGCGGCAGGGGGAAGGAGGCCCCGGCCGAACGGAGGAGGCGCGAGGGGAGGGAGGTGCTCACAGCGGCGCCGTAGGGTACTGGCAGTGGGCTCAGGGAGGTCCGGCGAGGCGGCACCGGTGACGGACAGGACGGCGACGACGGGGTTGATGTCGGGGTGTTCGACGACGAAGAGGACGGGGGCGATGGCGTCCGGCGAGGTGGTCCTCCAGGCGATGATGATGGTAAGGGGCGACGAGGTGGCTCCGGTGAGGCTCGCGGAGCTCCAGGCGGCGGTGGTAGGCGGCGGGGGCAACGGGATCGGGACGGCGTGCGTTGGGGCGCCCCCGAACCAAATCGCGCGGGGGGGGGGAAGAGTGGGGATCGTGGGGGTGGGTTAGGGTTTCGGGGGAGATAAGGGGAATGGGGGCGGCTGGCTGGGCCAGTGGGGGAGGCCGGCTGGGCTTGGCCTGGTGGCCAGCTGGGTCGGCCCAGCTGGGGAAGGCCTTTTCCCTTTTTTTTTTAGGTTTTGTTTTTGGTTATTCCCTTTTCTTTATATTTATTTTCTTTTAATTTACAATTTGTTTTAATTTTGTATAAAAATATATAATTAGCATCTACTTTAGTGTTTCAACATACCCCAATGCCACAAAAGAGTTTGGTGACAAAAATGAAATATTTTAATATTTTATTAATTGTAAAAGGCATTTAACTAATTGTTTTTGCTATTGTTTAAAATGTTTTTAGAGTATTAAACCTTTTCTAAAAATGTGGTTTCTCCACCATACTTACCTATGCATTATTTGGCTCACCCCGAACATTTTAGTTTTAATATTTGAAAACTTTTATTGTTTGCTTGATTTTGAATTGAATTTGAATCGGTTTCGAACTAACGCGAGATTAGCATCAGTAATCGAGGTGACGTGGCATCATTAGCACAGGTTCACTCTAGCTTAACTATCCGAGCGTCACAATTCTCCTCCACTACAAGAAATCTCGTCCCGAGATTTAAGCGGTGGAGTAAGGGGGGAAGGTGCTGGTAGCGAAAAACCTAACGAGTCTTCTCGGTCTTGGATGTCCTTTCGAAGAGGTTGATCCCTTTCGTTGATGTCTTTATTTCTCTGCTTCATGTCATCATGATGAAGTCAGCATCCTTTTCTTTGGGAACTCCAACGTACTTATGAATAGGTAAGGTGCAGCTTCTACAACGATAGGATTTTATAAGGGAAAATCTTCTGGGGGTTTCCCAAGTATGAACATATGAGTATCTCTCGAGCTGAACAAACGAAACACATCGAGAGCAAAGTAAGACGGTGCAATAAGAATTTTCAAGCGGATAGGCAATCGTTCATTGCCTGGAACAGGGTGTGAATGGGGTTCAGGGCAACAGGAATAAGTATTGTGTCCGATACAGAATAGATCAACAGGCGGGTGGCCCGTGAATTACATAGAAAGTCAAGCACGAGGGATAACTTTGACAACAGGGTGTACAAGAGAGTCAGGTTTCGATCCTGTGGAACTGTGGGTTATGGGCCCACCATGTGGGTTAAAAGTAGGAAAGGCGGTGACGTCTTGCACAATCATGTAAGCAAGGCATGTCAGAGGAGAGTCTATGGGTCATGTCGGCAACAACATAGGTACCAAGGGCGAGGGACGAAGAGAACCATTTTCCTGCTCGTTGAACGAGGCGGACCAATAGGCAAAGTTCTCGTCCATCGGCGGTTACCGGAAGTTATCAACAGTAGAAACAGGGTTACACCAGACAGGAAGGTACACCGAGGTGTTTACCTAAGCAGGGGATTACCACTGCTCGGTTAAGTAGTTTACAAGTAAGTTTGAACAAAACAACGGGAAGGAAAATGTGCTTAAACACGTATATCAGGGGTATATCCTTCCCAAGGACAAGCAGAGCATGATATCCATGACAGGATATTATGTAGAAAACTCCTTAGGTAGGGGAGAGAAATTTCATGATATTACCCATACAGCGGTGTTTGGATAATTGAGCAGGAAACATTTATCATTGGGCTTCAAATGTTCTTGTTGAAAATCGGAGTACCATAGACATGCTTCGAGATAGCATTGACATGGTCTTCGAGCAAAAGGTCAGACTTTAGATATAGGAAGGATCCATTAGGAACAACTTGTAGGATAAGTCTTACAATTTCCTCAGGGAAGAATGGCTAAACTTGCTAAAAAGGATACTACAATAATAGGTCCTCCACCCAGGGGGGTTGCTAGGCATGACATCATGTTACCAGGTCATCAAAGGACCAATGTTATAACTCTTGAAAATATGTTCCAACCATCATATCTGATGGAGATTCAGATATGATGGGTGTCAGGATACCTCAGGCTCAGGATGCCTGAGAAGAAAGGTGCAACACAAATTGACGGGATGACACTGTAAGATTCTCGGGAAATGAACTAAGAAGTGATTTCCGTTAACAAGAGTTCATCATTAACCCAAGGAGAGGATGATGAGGTGGCTGATGGACTCAGCGATAATTCAACGAGGTATCCAAAAGATGGATCTCCACAATTAAGTGAACAAGGAGATAACATTGGTCAGATCAAATGATATAAGGAAGTATGCTCGAGGAAAACATACACAATTAAACATTGGTTGAAAGGTGCGCCCGAAATATGGGTTGGGTTGCACGACCAATGTCAGAATGGTGATTCAATAGTCAATAGTCTAAGAATGAACTTTCGACCATTAACTTCAAAAAAAATAGGGTTGCTAGAAGGAAAGAATCCAAACAACACCGTTCACTTGTTGGAATTAACACGGGGACCAATAAAGAATGGTGATGGTGAGAAGTATTTCTATGCCAAGAATTCTCAAGAGGTGGAACAAATCTCAGAACATTCTTGACATAAAGGATGGTAATACTCCAAGGTAAAGAAGAACAATTGCTGGATAGCAAGGAACTCAAGGTATAACACCAAACATGAACAAGCTTGTGTTGGTGGGGAGGCAATAAAGTGGTCGACGATAATACAATTCATCGAGGGCAAGGATGTTATTTCTCATCATGAATTCAATTGATATCCTGGATGAGCTCAGAATGTTGATGATCACGACACCTTTGTCGCGAGAGTTCATGAAGATGTAATCGATCGGCGACGACATCAAGTCAAAGTAATGATGAAGTGAAAGGTTATAGGAACCAAGGGTACGACACAAACTCGAACTCAAGCTTGTTGGTTAAGGTGAAAGGATATGACGAGGAAAATCGACGTAAGGTTAGTTCATCGTCGAAAATTGGTGCTCCGAGAATAAGGACCAGGTAGCACCGTTAGAATCGTCACGACAATGATATAGCCAAACAGGCTAGGAATGGCGTGATCGGGTACAAACTCGTACTTATAGAAGCTTACTGAAGAGTTGTTGAACCGTAGTGCGGTCTCGGTTCATTTATCGGTGTCTTTGAGTGTTTAATAACTCAGAGCCCGTGAAAAATTGGAATCAGTGGGAAGGTAGTACTTGATGAAGAGCTCATAAGAGGTTATGCAGTTCCATGATAATCTCGAGATACCAGGGGGGTAATACTCGACACAAGATCAAAGTAAGGTGGACTGGTGTATTGATCCATAGAAGACAATTGTTTTAACTTGTCCGAGAAATGAGATCAAAAAAGAACAATCATGGTCGGAACCACGGTTGCAAAAGGCCAGATCCTGGATATAAGATGAACTTATACCAAAGGAATAATTTATTTAAAAGAAGCTTTAATGATAGGATATATATCGCGTCCATGGGCATGAACACAAGTTCAAGGTCGACTCCCACTTCTCCAATGCATACCCTTTCATTCACTTCTCGCTTTCGATAAAGTTATAGCGTTGAAATCTTATCTGGCAAAATGCCAGAAGAGTACGACTCGTGAAAACTTTCGAGTTCACACATATTAAAGAAGGCATAGGTTCAACCCATCTGGGCATCTTAGAATCATATACCAGAATCTTTAGAAGTAAATAACTCAAGCTCAAAGGCAAAGCATGGTTGAGAAAGCAGACGATACAATTTACCAAAGGCATTATGTATCCGAGGAAAGGCTCACAAGGTTATTGAATATGAAGGGCGTTGTCAGATAAAATCCAACAAAGGATCTGGTGGTCCACAAGGGATCTGACGTGAGCATCGGTACTCAACTAGAGGAGAAGCAAGAATTATAGAAACAACTGACTAACTCAATTGTCAAATGCAAAGGAATTATGATTTCCAAATCAAGGGATCAGAAGCAATGCTCTGATTAGGGGTGGATAAGTTGAATAGCCTTAGGGTACAATCAACGACAATTGGATTGGTCGAGAACCAATTCCAGTTAAAAGAATGGCAGCTCAGCCGGAAAGGTAATTTATAAGGATCAATGATGATTGCGTGTATTCGCAACATATTGAGTCAACATAGATCAAAATGACGATGCTAAGATACTACGAATATTATGGAAATCCATAATGCAAGCAAGCAAGAATTTCAGAGCCAAAGGCTAAAGGATTTTCGGAAGATCGAATAGTATTTCGAAGACTTGTGAAACACATGAACAACTGGGGATGAGCGGATACTCGACAAGTGCGAGGATTTATTTGAAGGGGTATTCAGTGGCAAAGAACTGCTAGGCAGTAGGCACAAAGTATTTCGGAACACTAGAGAAAACTTCGGGTATCTTGTAATAACAAGATCAATGGGGATGATCGTATGAATGGCAAGTGTAAGTAGTTATCCATAGGATTTATCGGTGGTCGGGAATAGCAAAAGTGATGGGCACAAATTCTCGAGAGAACATCAGAGAGTATCTTCGGAACTTCTGATGTAGCAGGCGATCATCTGCAGTAAGGGGCTCTCCGGGTGAAAGTGCGATCGAGATCCTAATGTTAGATTTAGTAAAATTCGTTTAACCCGAATAGAAGAGAGATCAGAGTCCCAGAGTAAAGGTCGAGGAGTAAAAGATCCTACTACCACCCAATGGCGACGTGGGCCCTATGGGCCACACAGCCATGTTAGTAAAAGTTTTGTAAAGTCTAGACTCGACTTCGGCCAAGGAGTTGGAAGGGGGATTCCTACAGGCAGTCGGCTCTGATACCAACTTGTGACGCCCCCGATTTGACCGTACACTAATCATGCACGCAAATGTGTACGATCAAGATCAGGGACTCACGGGAAGATATCACAACACAACTCTACAAATAAAATAAGTCATACAAGCATCATAATACAAGCCAGGGGCCTCGAGGGCTCGAATACAAGTGCTCGATCATAGACGAGTCAGCGGAAGCAACAATATCTGAGTACAGACATAAGTTAAACAAGTTGCCTTAAGAAGGCTAGCACAAACTGGGATACAGATCGAAAGAGGCGCAGGCCTCCTGCCTGGGATCCTCCTAACTACTCCTGGTCGTCGTCAGCGGGCAGCACGTAGTAGTAGGCACCTCCGGTGTAGTAGGGGTCGTCGTCGACGGTGGCGTCTGGCTCCTGGACTCCAGCATCTGGTTGCGACAACCAGAAAGAAAGGAAAGGGGAAAAGGGGGGAGAAAGCAACCGTGAGTACTCATCCAAAGTACTCGCAAGCAAGGAGCTACACTACATATGCATGGGTATATGTGTAAAGGGCCATATCAGTGGACTGAACTGCAGAATGCCAGAATAAGAGGGGGATAGCTAATCCTGTCGAAGACTACGCTTCTGGCAGCCTCCGTCTTGCAGCATGTAGAAGAGAGTAGATTGAAGTCCTCCAAGTAGCATCTCCAAGTAGCATCTCCAGGTAGCATCTCCAGTGCATCTCCAGTCGCATCGCATAGCATAATCCTACCCGGCGATCCTCTCCTCGTCGCCCTGCGGAAAAGCGATCACCGGGTTGTCTGTGGAACTTGGAAGGGTGTGTTTTATTAAGTATCCGGTTCTAGTTGTCATAAGGTCAAGGTACAACTCCAAGTCGTCCTGTTACCGAAGATCACGGCTATTCGAATAGATTAACTTCCCTGCAGGGGTGCACCACATAGCCCAACACGCTCGATCCCATTTGGCCGGACACACTTTCCTGGGTCATGCCCGGCCTCGGAAGATCAACACGTCGCAGCCCCACCTAGGCAAAACAGAGAGGCCAGCACGCCGGTCTAAACCTAAGCGCACAGGGGTCTGGGCCCATCGCCCATAGCACACCTGCACGTTGCGAGGGCGGCCGGAAGCAGACCTAGCCCCTAAGTAAGGCGTTACCAGTCCAATCCGGCGCGCGCCGCTCCGTCGCTGACGTCTGAAGTGCTTCGGCTGATACCACGACGTCGGGATACCCATAACTACTCCCACGTAGATGGTTAGTGCGTATAGGCTCGTAGCCAGACTCAGATCAAATACCAAGATCTCGTTAAGCGTGTTAAGTATCCGCGAACGCCGAACAGGGCCAGGCCCACCTGTCTCCTAGGTGGTCTCAACCTGCCCTGTCGCTCCGCCACAAAGTAACAGTCGAGGGCCGTCGGGAACCCAGGCCCACCTCTACCGGGATGGAGCCACCTGTCCTTTCAGCCCCCTCGTCAGAATCACTTGCGGGTACTCAATGAGCTGACCCGACTTTAGTCACCATCTGTATAGTATGTATGTATGTATAGTATATACCCGTGATCACCTCCCAAGTGATCACGGCCCGATAGTATAGCAAGGCAGACTGACAAGAATGTAGGGCCAATGATGATAAACTAGCATCCTATACTAAGCATTTAGGATTGCAGGTAAGGTATCAACAGATGTAGCAACAATGTCAGGCTATGCATCAGAATAGGATTAACGAAAGCAGTAACATGCTACACTACTCTAATGCAAGCAGTATAGAGGAGAATAGGCGATATCTGGTGATCAAGGGGGGGCTTGCCTGGTTGCTCTGGCAAGAGAGAGAGGGGTCGTCAACTCCGTAGTCGAACTGGGCAGCAGCAGCGTCGGTCTCGTAGTCTACCGGAGAGAAGAGGGGGAAGAAATAATGAATACAGAGCAAACAAAGCATCACAAATATAACAAGGCAATACGCGGTGTTCGGTGTGCCCTAACGCGGTAATAGGTGATACCGGTGGAAGGGGGAAACATCCGGGAAAGTATTCCCGGTGTTTCGTGTTTTCGGGCAGAGGAGCCGGAGGGGGAAAGTTGCGGGTTCGATAGGTTAGAGGGGTGTGGCGGACGAACGGACTGCGTATCCGGAGTCGTCTCGTCGTTCTGAGCAACTTTCATGTTGAAAATATTTTAATCCGAGTTACGGATTAAAAGATATGATTTTTAAAAGATTTTATTAATTTCAGGAATTTAATTATTTATTTAATTAATTCGAAAAATGTATTTATGACGTCAGCATGATGTCATGCTGACATCACCAGTCAACAGGGTTGACTGGTCAACCTGACATGTGGGTCCCACTGTCATTGACTAAGATTAACTAAAACAGATTAATTAGTTTAATTAGTGATTAGGTTAATCTAATCAGGATTAATTAACTTAATTAATTATTTAATTAATTAATTACTATTTTAATTATTTTAATTATTATTTATTTATTTAATATATTTTTTTTAATTCTTTTTTTTTTACAAAACGTTCTGGGGCTGGGGCCCCCATGTCAGTGGCCCCAGGGGGCCTAACGGGCGCACGGGTAAGCGGCCGCTGGGCACTGGGTGCGGGCGCCCACCGAGGGCGAGGCCGTGGCCTCGGCTGGGCACGCCCGTGAGCAGGGGGGCCTCGGCCAGGGCCGGCGAGCGGCACCTGGGGCGGGGTGGAGGAGAGCCGGGGCGTGCGGTGGGGCGTGGGCACGCACCGGCGAGCCAGGGCGCAGCCGAGCGCGGATGTGCACACGCACAGCGGCGGCGAGTGGCGGTGCGGGAGCCGACGTGCAGCCAGTGGGGGCGCGTGAGGCCGGACGGAGCGGGGGTGCGCGGCCAGGGCGCGACCCGGCCGCGGTGAGCGCGTGAGACAGAGGAGGGGAGGAGTCGGGGGCGGGACGGCCCGGCGCGGCAGGGGGAAGGAGGCCCCGGCCGAACGGAGGAGGCACGAGGGGAGGGAGGTGCTCACAGCGGCGCCGTAGGGTACTGGCAGTGGGCTCAGGGAGGTCCGGCGAGGCGGCACCGGTGACGGACAGGACGGCGGCGACGGGGTTGATGTCGGGGTGTTCGACGACGAAGAGGACGGGGGCGATGGCGTCCGGCGAGGTGGTCCTCCAGGCGATGATGATGGTAAGGGGCGACGAGGTGGCTCCGGTGAGGCTCGCGGAGCTCCAGGCGGCGGTGGTAGGCGGCGGGGGCAACGGGATCGGGACGGCGTGCGTTGGGGCGCCCCCGAACCAAATCGCGCGGGGAGGGGGAGAGTGGGGATCGTGGGGGTGGGTTAGGGTTTCGGGGGAGATAAGGGGAATGGGGGCGGCTGGCTGGGCCAGTGGGGGAGGCCGGCTGGGCTTGGCCTGGTGGCCAGCTGGGTCGGCCCAGCTGGGGAAGGCCTTTTCCCTTTTTTTCTTTTAGGTTTTGTTTTTGGTTATTCCCTTTTCTTTATATTTATTTTCTTTTAATTTACAATTTGTTTTAATTTTGTATAAAAATATATAATTAGCATCTACTTTAGTGTTTCAACATACCCCAATGCCACAAAAGAGTTTGGTGACAAAAATGAAATATTTTAATATTTTATCAATTGTAAAAGGCATTTAACTAATTGTTTTTGCTATTGTTTAAAATGTTTTTAGAGTATTAAACCTTTTCTAAAAATGTGGTTTCTCCACCATACTTACCTATGCATTATTTGGCTCACCCCGAACATTTTAGTTTTAATATTTGAAAACTTTTATTGTTTGCTTGATTTTGAATTGAATTTGAATCGGTTTCGAACTAACGCGAGATTAGCATCAGTAATCGAGGTGACGTGGCATCATTAGCACAGGTTCACTCTAGCTTAACTATCCGAGCGTCACAACTTCTACATGGCGAAGCCATCTCTTTCCCATGGTGATTTGGTTTTCGATCCGAGGTCGGATCTTTCCCAAGGGAGGGGAGATGATGCGGAGCATCCTACGGGCATCACCATGTCAAGAGTCCATTTGGCAAGTGACACGTGCGACATCTACTTCACATACACAAAGGTGAATCATCTCCTTTACACGTGCTCACTTGACCCCTTCGAGGATGGTATATTACTTGACACACCTCTTGTGTGCATGCATAGGTATTGTCGGAACTTCATGGATGACGAGGAGGAGTGCAAGCGCCAAGGAACACCTACACCATCCACGAGGGAAGCATGGAAGAGAAGACGGAAGAAGAAGGAGTTGCAGAGTCTACAACAACTGGACGACCAGAAGCCACCGGACGTCCGACCCTCTACAGCCACTGGACGACCGACGAACATCGGACATCCAACAAGTCCCAGGCACCGGACGTCCGACGCTTACCGGAAATCCAGTACCACCGATGCCGAAGCAAAACGCCAGACGACCGTCGCCAACCGGACGTCCGGCGCCACCTGTCCCGAGAAGAATCAGCGGACGTCCGGCGCGCGCCGGACGTCCGGACCGTCTTGAGCCACCGGACGTCCGAGCCCCACCGGTCGTCCGGTACCTGCCTGTGCGAGTCGGGCCTTTTGCCTTGTATCTCTCTCCCACTTACCCCTTTGTGGCTTAGACTATAAATAGACCATCCCACCTCCTTTCTAGGGTTAGCGTTCTGATAGCTCATTTGAGAGATAGAGCTTCGCTCATCCATATTGGATCTATTCCTTGAGGGAGATCGCGACCCCTCTTCGGAGAAGATCCACCTTGGATTCAAGACCCCTTTATGGGAAGATCCCCTTGTGGATTCAAGACCTCCTCACGGAGAAGAACCGGCTACCCTTTGTATCGTCCGTTGTTGATCATGGATCTTGTATCTCCCTTTGTGTTCATGGATCTAGCGCATGTGTGATCATTCTTGTTAGTTTTAGTGTTTCTCTCGTGTTTCCCCTTGTTTTCCCCCTCGTGTTCTTCGTGTTCTTCACGGGATCCGCTCCTTTCATGAAAGATCGACCATATAGGATTCCACCCTACATCACCCTGGCTACATATATAAATGAGGAAGGGAGAGAGGAGGCCGGATAGGAGAGGCACGCCAAGGGGGGGAGTCCTACTTGGACTCCTAGTCCAAGTAGGATTTGCCCCCCCCCTTTCCTTTCTTCCACGGGAGGGAAAGGAAGGAGGGGAGAAGGAGAAGGAGAAGGAAGGAGGGGGCCGCGCCCCCACCCCTTGTCCAATTCGGTTTGGGCAGGGGGAGGCACGTGCCACCTCTTGGCCCTTCTTCCCTCTCTCCACTAAAGCCCACTAAGGCCCATTAACTTCCCCGGGGGGTTCCGGTAACCTCCCGGAACTCCGGAAAAATGCCCGAACTACTCGGAACCATTCCGATGTCTAAATGCAACCTTTGAATATATGAATCTTTAACTCTCGACCATTTTGACACTCCTCGTCATGTCCGTGATCTCATCCGGGACTCCGAACAAACTTCGGTCATCAAATCACATAACTCATAATACAAATCATCATCGAACGTTAAGCGTGCGGACCCTACGGGTTCGAGAACTATGTAGACATGACCGAGACACATTTTCGGTCAATAACCAATAGCGGAACCTGGATGCTCATATTTGCTCCTACATATTCTACGAAGATCTTTATCGGTCAAACCGCATAACAACATATGTCATTCCCTTTGACATCAGTATGTTACTTTCCCGATCATCGGTATCATCATACCTAGTTCAATCTCGTTACCACCAAGTCTCTTTACTCGTTCCGTAATGTATCATCCCATAACTAACTCATTAGTCACATTGCTTGCAAGGCTTATAGTGATGTGCATTACCGAGAAGGCCCAGAGATACCTCTCCGATACATGGAGTGACAAATCCTAATCCTGATCTATGACATCTCAATAAACACCATTGGAGACACTTGTAGAGCATCTTTATAATCACCCAGTTACGTTGTGACGTTTGATATCACACAAGGTGTTCCTCTGGTATTCGGGAGTTGCAAAATCTCATAGTCAGAGGAACATGTATAAGTCATGAAGGAAGCAATACCAATAAAAATTAAACGATCGTTATGCTAAGCTAACGGATGGGTCTTGCCATCACATCATTCTCTAATGATGTGATCCCGTTCATCAAATGACAACACATGTTTATGGTCAGGAAACTTAACCATCTTTGATTAACGAGCTACTCAAGTAGAGGCATACTAGGGACACTCTGTTTGTCTATGTATTCACACATGTACTAAGTTTCTGGTTAACACAATTCTAGCATGAATAATAAACATTTATCATGATATAAGGAAATATAAATAACAACTTTATTATTGCCTCTAGGGCATAGCTTCAGTCTCCCACTTGCACTAGAGTCAATAATCTAGATTACATAGTAATGATTCTAACACCCATGGAGTCTTGGTGCTGATCATGTTTTGCTCGTGAGAGAGGTTTAGTCAATGGTCCTGCAACATTCAGATCCGTATGTATTTTTCAAATCTCTATGTCTCCCTACTTGACTTGATTGTGGATGGAATTGAAGCGTCTATTGATGTGTTTGGTTCTCTTATGAAATCTGGATTCCTTGGCCAAGGCAATTGATCCGGTATTGTCTCAAAAGATTTTCATTGGACCCAATGCACTAGGTATTACACCTAGATCGGACATGAACTCCTTCATCCAGACTCCTTCATTTGCTGCTTCCGAAGCAGCTATGTACTCCTCTTCACACGTAGATCCCGCCACAACGCTCTTCTTGGAACTGCACCAACTGACAGCTCCACCATTCAATATAAATACGTATCTGGTTTGTGACTTAGAGTCATCCGGATCAGTGTCAAAGCTTGCATCCATGTAACCATTTACGACGAGCTCGTTATCACCTCCATAAACGAGAAACATATCCTTAGTCCTTTTTAGGTATTTCAGGATGTTCTTGACCGCTGTCAGGTAATCCACTCCTGGATTACTTTGGTACCTCCCTGCTAAACTTATAGCAAGGCACACATCAGGTCTGGTACACAGCATTGCATACATGATAGAACTTATGGCTGAGGCATTTCTATCTTCTGTAGTGGTCGGGCATTGAGTCTGACTCAACTTCACACCTTGTAACACAAGCAAGAACCCTTTATTTGGCTGATCCATTTTTAACTACTTCAAAACTTTATCAAGGTATGTGCTTTGTGAAAGTCCAATTAAGCGTCTTGATCCATCTCTAAGATCTTGATGCCAAATATATAAGCAGCTTCACCAAGGTCTTTCATTGAAAAATTCTTATTCATGTATCCTTTATGCTCTCTAGAAATTCTGTATTATTTCCAATCAACAATATGTCATCCACATATAATATCAGAAACGCTATAGAGATCCCACTCACTTTCTTGTAAATACAGGCTTCTCCAAAAGTCTGTATAAAACCATATGCTTTGATCACTCTATCAATGCGTATATTCCAACTCCGAGAGGCTTGCACCAGTCCATAAATAGATCGCTGGAGCTTGCACACTTTGTTAGAACCTTTTGGATCGACAAAACCTTCTAGCATCATATACAATTCTTCTTTAAGATATCCATTAAGGAATGCAGTTTTGACATCCATTTGCCAAATTTCATAATCGTAAAATGTAGCAATTGCTAGCATGATTCGAATAGAGTTAAGCATCGCTATGGCTGAGAAGGTCTCATCGTAGTCAACTCTTTGAACTTGTCAAAAACCATTCGCAACAAGTCGAGCTTTGTAAATAGTAACATTATCATTAGTGTCAGTCTTCTTCTTGAAGACCCATTTATTCTCTATTGCTTGTTGATCATATGGCAAGTCAACCAAAGTCCACACTTTGTTCTCATACATGGATCCCATCTCAGATTTCATGGCCTCAAGCCATTTCGCGGAATCTAGGCTCATCATCGCTTTCTTATAGTTCGTAGGTTTGTGATGGTCAAGTAACATGACCTCCAGAATAGGATTACCGTACCACTCTGGTGCGGATCGGACTCTGGTTGACCTACGAGGTTCGGTAGTAACTTGATGAGAAGTTTCATGATCATCATCATTAGCTTCCTCACTAATTGTTGTAGGAATCACTGGAACTAATTTCTGTGATGAACTACTTTCCAATTCGGGGGAAGGTACAACTACCTCATCAATTTCTACTTTCCTCCCACTCACTTCTTTTGACAGAAACCCCTTCTCTAGAAAATCCATTCTTAGCAACGAATATCTTGCCTTCGGATCTGTGATAGAAGGTGTACCCAACAGTCTCCATTGGGTATCCTATGAAGACACATTTCTCCGATTTGGGTTCGAGCTTATCTGGTTGAAGCTTTTTCACAAAAGCATCGCAGTTCCAAACTTTAAGAAACGACAGCTTAGGTTTCTTGCCAAACCACAATTCATATGGTCTCGTCTGAACGGGCTTACGTGGTGCCCTATTTAACGTGCATGCAGCCGTCTCTAAAGCATAACCCCAAAACGATAGCAATAAATCAGTAAGAGACCTCATAGATTGCACCATATCTAATAAAGTACGGTTATGACATTCAGACCCACCATTACGATGTGGTGTTCCAGGTGGCATGAGTTGCGAAACAATTCCACATTGTTTCAAATGAAGACCAAACTCATAACTCAAAATTCACCTTCACGATCAGATCATAGAAATTTATTTTCTTGTTACAATGATTTTCCACTTCACTCTGAAATTCTTTGAACTTTTCAAATGTTTCAGATTTATGTCTCATTAAGTAGATATACCCATATATGCTCAAATCATCTGTGAAGGTTAGAAAATAACGATACCCGCCACGAGCGTCAACACTCATCGGACCGCATACATCAGTATGTATTATTTCCAACAAATCAGTTGCTCGCTCCATTGTTCTGGAGAACGGAGTGTCAGTCATCTTGCCCATGAGGCATGGTTAGCAAGCATCAAGTGATTCTAAAAGACCATCAGCATGGAGCTTCTTCATGCGCTTTACACAATATGACCTAAACGGCAGTGCCACAAATAAGTTGCACTATCACTATTAACTTCGCATCTTTTGGCTTCAATATTACGAATATGTGTATCACTACAATCGAGATTCAACAAAAATAGATCACTCATCAAGGGTGCATGACCATAAAATTTATTACTCATATAAATAGAACAACCATTATTCTCTTATTTAAATGAATAACCGTCTCGCATTAAACAAGATCCAGATATAATGTTCATGCTCAACGCTGGCACGAAATAACAATTATGTAGGTCTAAAACTAATCACGATGGTAGATGTAGAGGTAGCGTGCCGACGTCGATCACATTGACTTTGGAACCATTTCCCACGCGCATCGTCACCTCATCCTTAGCCAATCTTCGTTTAATCTGTAGCCCCTATTTTGAGTTGCAAATATGAGAAACAGAACCAGTATCAAATTCCCAGGCGCTACTTTGAGCATTAGTAAGGTACACATCAATAACATGTATATCAAATATACCTTTCACTTTGCCATCCTTCTTATCCGCCAAATAGTTGGGGCAGTTCCGCTTCCAGTGACCAGTCCCTTTGTAGTAGAAACAATTAGTCTCAGGCTTAGGTCCAGACTTGGGCTTCTTCCCTTGAGCAGCAACTGGCTTGCTGTTCTTCTTGAAGTTCCCCTTCTTCCCTTTGCCTTTTTCTTGAAACTAGTGGTCTTGTTCACCATCAACACTTGATGCTCCTTCTTGATTTCTACCTCCGCAACCTTTCACGTCATGAAGAGCTAATTAAGTACGGTTACGATGTTTGGACACACCCTTACGCTGTGGTGTTCTAGGTGGCATGAGTTGCAAAACTATTCTGCATTGTTTCAAATAAAGACCAAACTCATTACTCAAATATTCACCTCCACGATCAGATCGTAGAAAGTTTATTTTCTTGTTATGATGATTTTCCACTTCACTCTGAAATTCTTTGAACTTTTCAAATGTTTTAGACTTATGTTCCATTAAGTAGATATACCCATATCTACCCTGATACCACTGTTGGGGAACGTAGTAATTAAAAAAATCCTACAATTACGCAAGATCTATCTAGGAGAAGCATAGCAATGAGACGAGAGAGTGTGTCCACGTACCCTCGTAGACCGAAAGCGAAAGCGTTTAGTAACATGGTTGACGTAGTCGAACGTCTTCACGATCCAACCGCGTATGACACCTCCGTGTTCAGCACACATTCAGCACGATGATGTCCCTCGAGCTCTTGATCTAGTAGAGGGATGAGAGAGAGTTCCGTCAGCATGACGGCGTGGCAATGGTGATGATGAAGTTACCGGCGCAGGGCTTCGCGTAAACACTATGATGATATGACCGAGGTGTTAAATTATGGAGGGGGCACCACACACGGCTAAGAGATTGTCTGTTGTGCTTTGGGGTGCCCCCCGCCCATGTATATAAAGGAGGGCGAGGAGGAGGCCAGCCAAGGGGGGGCGCACGCCATAGGGGAGTCCAACTAGGATTCCCAATCCTAGTTGGAGTCCCCTTCCTTTTCCAAGAGGGGGAGAGAGGGAAGGAGGAGGAGAGGGAGAAGGAAAGAGGGGGGTGCCGCCCCCTCCCTAGTCCAATTCGGACTTGCCATGGGGGGGCACTTCCACCCCTTGTGGCCCTTCTATCCTTTCCACTAAATCCCATGAAGGCCCAATACTTCCCCGGGGGGGTTCCATAACCTCCCGATACTCCAAAAAATAACCGAATCACTTCAGAACTCTTCCGGTGTCCGAATATAACATTCCAATATATCGATCTTTACCTCTCGACGATTTTGAGACTCCTTGTCATGTCCGTGATCTCATCCGGGACTCCGAACAAACTTCAGTCATCAAATCACATAACTCATAATACAAATTGTCATCGAACGTTAAGCATGCGGACCCTACGGGTTCGAGAACTATGTAGACATGACCGAGACACATCTCCAGTCAATAACCAATAGAGGAACCTAGATGCTCATATTGGCTCCTACATATTCTATGAAAATCTTTATCGGTCAAAACACATAACAACATACATTATTCCCTTTGCCATCGGTATGTTACTTGCACAAGATTCGATCGTCGGTGTCATCATACCTAGTTCAATCTCATTACTGCCAAGTATCGTTACTCGAGCGTCGGTATCATCCCATAACTAACTCATTAGTCGCATTTCTTGCAAGGCTTATAGTGACGAGCATTACCGAGAGGGCCCAGAGATACCTCTCCGATACACGGAGTGACACATCCGAATCTTGATCTATGCCAACTCAACAAACACCATCTGAGACACCTGTAGAGCATCTTTATAATCACCTAGTTACGTTGTGACATTTGATAGCACACAAGGTGTTCCTCCGCTATTCAGGAGTTGCATAATCTCATAGAGGAACATGTATAAGTCATGAATAAAGCAATAGCAATAAAACTAAACGATCATGATGCTAAGCTAACAGATGGGTCTTGTCCATCACATTGTTCTCTAATGATGTGATCCCATTCGTCAAATCACAACACATGTCTATGGTCAGGAAACTTAACCATCTTTGATTAACGAGCTAGTCAAGTAGAGGCCTACTAGGGACACTCTATTTGTGTATGTATTCACACATGTACTAAGTTTCCGATTAATACAATTCTATCATGAATAATAAACATTTATCATGATATAAGGAAATATAAATAACAACATTATTATTGCCTCTAGGGCATATTTCCTTTTGATGGAGTATAGCCAGACTATATGATTTTGTACGGATAGCTTTCTTTGGCCGTGTTATTTTGGGAAGACATAATTGCCTTGTTAGTATGCTTGAAGTATTATAGTTTTTATGTCAATATTAAACTTTTGTTTTGAATCTTACGAATCCGAACATTTGTCACACCCTAGCTAGTTCATTCATTAGAGTGTTGCATCATGTCTACTCTTCCAGATAAACTTAATTGGGGATGGCAGAAACCCCCAGCACCCCCTCAAACCAACTAGGGTTTACTAAAATCTTTTTCAATGAACCTGAAATGCCCTTCTAAAATGTTCATCATCTTTGCCTTGGTCTAGAACCTTTGAAAAAAATGGTGCACACTTTTCTAGGACATAATAAGGTCATTGGATTAAACCATATGCTATTTGCATTTGGACATTTAAATGCTAGTAAATATTTTAAATGTCCAAATAATCCCAAACTGAAATGTTCCATGTTGGCTATGTTCTAAATAGTGGGAATGTGCAGTTTGGTGATTTTTGGAAATGTCTAAGTATTTTTAGAAAAGCCACAAACTTGCAGAAATAAAGAAAATAGAAAAATAAAAGGGAAACAAACTTACCTGGCAAAGCCACCAGCCGGCCCACCTGGCGGCCCAGAACCGTGCTGCCACGTGCCAGCCAGCTGCTTCGTCCCCGCCAGGCAGGCAAGGAGGTGACGCCAGCGTGCGTGAGCTCGCCAGGGCGTCAACTGCTTGCGGCCCTCGCCCCTGGTCACCTGGGCGAGCTCCACGTCACCGCCCCGACCCCGCAGACACCTCGCTCACTCCTCTGCCTCTCTCCCTCGCCCTCTCCCACCATGGCCGACGCTGCCGCGCCCGCGCCACCATGAAACTCGCATCCACCATCGTCCCCGCACCGTGCTGCCATGTCCACAAGCTCCGCCGTCGTCTGCTTCATGGAGCTAGCCGAGCCCCGAGCGCTCGCACACTCTAATTCGTCTGCTTCGACCTCGTCTTCACCGAACACCGCCGGAGATCCCCTTCGCCCTCACCGCCACACCAGCTCGTCCCCGACCTCGCCGTCTGCCTCGTTGTGATCGCCGTGAGCCCAGCTACCTCCTCCCCCTTCCCATTCTCGCTCTCGAGCACCACAACGACTACACCAAGCTCGGCCGCACCCGACACTGCAACCGCACGTCGCCGTCGTGGCCATAGCCACGTTGGCTTGATTCTGAGCACGCCATCGTCTTCACCGCACTCGCAGAAGCCCATAGCACCTCCCCACGCGCCTCGCCGTGCCTCATACCAATGGTTTCGACCTCGCCCGAACTCTGCCGACCGCCAAGGTCGTCGCCGGTGATGTTTCCGGCCACCCCAGCTCCACCCACTGCCACCACTCGACACGGCTCACTCCCCGCATCACATAGATGTGCTCCGCCGTCATTTTGGTTGCCGGAGCACAACACCCGCACCGCTCCGCCGCCTCTGGCCTCGCCAGCGGCTAAACGCCGGCGAGTTTGACCCTGTTTGACCCTGGTTGACCCCGTGTGGGCCCAGGTTGACTCCCCCTGAGTCTATGACAAGTGGGACCGCTCTGCTAAATAACTTAGATTAGCACTAACTAAATTTAGTTAATTAATTAACTACTAACACGTGGGTCCCATTGGTCAGGTTTGACCTGGACCGGCCCCGTTGATAGCTGACATCACCCTGACGCAATGCTGATGAAATAATTCAATTACTGGAATTATTCTTATGCAGGAAATTCCAGAAAATATTACAAACTTCAAAAATTCATAACTTTTAATCTGTAACTCCAAATGCAAAGATTAATATATGAAATTTGATCAAAAAAATTCAATCTTTCCATCTGTAATGGTTTCATGCATGACAAAACACTTTAACCTTGCTGTTTAGGTGAAACAAGCTAATGCACTTATATGGCTTAAGAACATAAGCTTTCATTTGAATCCTTGATTCAAATAGACTCAAACCAGCTTGTTTCACAGCGCATTAGGCAGGACACCTCATATTGCCATGTCATAGCATGCATCATATTGTTGCATATTGCCATGTGATGATTGTGTTCTGTGGTGTCTTTCATGGTAGGTTCTGCCTCCGAGGATATTTCCGAGTATCCAACTGAAGGGCAGTACCCTACTACTACTCCATCACGCAAGCAGCCCCATTGATCATATCGATACAATCCCATGTTCTCGCTCCTGCTCTCATTTACTGCATTAAGACAACAACGTTTCAAACTGCTATGTGCTGCGGTAGTTGAACCCTTATCCTCTGCATGACCTGTCATTGCCACAGTAACTAGATGAAACCCACTAGCATGTGTAGGAGTTGATTGAGCCATGTATGTGTTTCCTACCTTGCTATGCCTGCTATGCATAGAGTTGTGTCAGGTCTGGCTCATCTGGGTGATGGGCTAGAGTGAAATGATTACGTCGGTAATGTGAGGGATGTGTTGGACATGTTTTGGTAAAGGTATCGATGAGAGGCCATGTAGGAGTACATGGTGGGTTGTTTCATTGAGGCCGTCCCTAAGAACTGAGATCTGTATGCGTGATTTAAGATTCAGCTACTACCACACATTGGGCCCTGAAATATGACCCCACTCGACTCACTGACCCCTCTCGTCCTCTATCTAGGAGTTGCAACTAGTTTCTGGTGTTTATAGGTTATGTGTTGGCGGCCGTGCGTAGCGCTGACCCTAGGGGTGGGCTATGATGTGGTAGATACACCATGGCCGGGTATGCCGGGCGCCCGTTTGGCGTCTCGGGACCCTGTAGACATCATTTGGGGCCGTTGAGGACACCCCGACCGGATTTCCCTGCGGGTGGAACCCGAATAGGCGATAAACCTGGACTAGAGACTTGTGCGGTTAGTCAGGTCGTGGTCTACACCCATGTCGGCTTTCGCTTCAAGTCTGCCGAGCACATGTCGTGTGCAGACGCTAAGTGGTTGAAACATGTGTGACGAAGTACACCCCTGCAGGGTATAAAACTATTCGAATAGCCGCATCCGCGGTAAAGGACTACTTCGTTGCCTATATAGTTCATAGACAAGTTAATGGTTACTACTAAAAGACTCAAGATAAGTGTGAGTACCGAGGATGGCCCTCTCATAGGATGACGAGGGAGGATTCCTGGTGGAGTATTGTGTTGGTGATTAGTGGACTCGTGTGCGAAAACTATTTTTACAAGTGGTGTCTCGTAGGATAGCTTAGCCAAGAGTCAAAGCTGGCTTTCTGCAATAACTCCACCACCTTCTTGAGAATGAGCATGTATAGTAGGATCTGTTGTAAGACTTGCTGAGTACCTTTGTACTCATGTTGCTTTAATTATTGTTTTCAGACGACAACACCGCCCCCTCCGATGGGTTTTATGTAGACCTCGACGTCGATGAGTGACTTGCCACCCAGGTGGTGTTTCTGGCCATGGAGGGCCCTATGTAGATAGACAGGCTTCGTCAAGCCTTCTTTCTTTCTAGTGTTTGTACTCAGACTTATTTGCTTCTGCATGTGCTTGTATGCTTGTATGACTTGAGTGTCGGGTCATGTGACCCCTACCTATATGAACATGTTATGTATGGCTCTCCGGAGCCTTTAAATAAAGTACTTGAGTTGTAGAGTTCTGTTGTGATGCCATGTTGTATTTACACATATCGAGCATATTGTGTGTATGATTGAAATGCTTGGTATGTGTGGGATCCGACAATCTAGTTGTTTATCCTTGGCAGCCTCTCTTATGGGGAAATGTAGTCTAGTGCTTCCATGAACCATAGTAGTCCGCTACAGCCCGGTTCACCGGAGTCCTGCTAGCCAAGCACCACTGCTCAGGACGCTTGACTGGCCGGCATGTGTTTCACTTTGTTCTTGTGTCTGTCCCTTCGGGGAAATGTCACGCGGTATCTGGAGTCCTGCATAGCCTGCTACAGCCCTGGTTCACCGGAGTCCTGTTAGCCCAGTGCCACAGCCCGGATTCACACGCTGCTGACCGACATGTTCGATGTGATTCATGTATGCCTGTCCCCATAGGTTAGTGCCGCTTTGGGTTCACGACTAGCCATGTCGCCCCGGGTTCTTTGTCATATGGATGCTAGCGACACTATCATATACGTGAGCCAAAAGGCGCAAACGGCCCTGGGCCATGGTAAGGCGACACCCGTGGGAATACCTTGCGTGAGGCCGCAAAGTGATATGAGGTGTTACCGACTAGATCGATGTGACTTGGAATCAGGGTCCTGACAACATTCATGCCACAACAAAGAAAATTACATGGATAAATATGTTAGGTAGCATTCCACATCAAAAATTCTGTTTTTATCATTTACCTACTCAAGGACGAGCAGGAATTAAGCTTGGGGATGCTTGATACGTCTCCAGCGTATCTATAAATTCTTATTGTTCCATGCTATTATATTATCTGTTTTGGATGTTTTATATGCATTAATATGCTATTTTATATTATTTTTGGGACTAACTTATTAACCTAGAGCCTAGTGCCAGTTTCTATATTTTCCTTGTTTTTGAGCTTCGTAGAAAAGGAATACCAAATGGAGTCCAAACGGAATAAGACTTTTGTGATGATTTTTCTTGGACCAGAAGACACCCAAGAGATTTGGAGTTCAAGTCAGAAGAGCCACGAGGCGGCGACAAGGTTGGGGGGCGCGCCCCTCGTGACCCCCTGACCTAGTTCTTCCTCCTATATATTCACATATATTCCCAAACCACCAGAAGCATCCACGAAAACACTTTTCCACTGCTGCAACCTTTGGTTCCCGTGAGTTCCCATCTAGGGGCCTTTTCCAGCATCTTGCCAAAGGGGGATTCGATCACGGAGGGCATCTACATCAACTCTATTGCCCTTTCAATGAAGCGTGAGTAGTTTACCACAGACCTATGGGTCCATAGCTAGTATCTAGATGGCTTCTTCTCTCTCTTTGATTCTCAATACCATGTTCTCCTCGATATTCTTGCAGATCTATCCGATGTAATCTTCTTTTGTGATGTGTTTGTCGAGTTTCGATGAATTGTGGATTTATGATCAGCTTATCTATGAATATTATTTAAATCTTCTCTGAATTCTTATATGCATGATTTGATATCTTTGTATTTGATGCGGACCATCCCAAGGTCATCCCCATGGACACTACCTCAACTACCCAAGCTCCAAGTGGACGCATGACAAGAGCAAGAGCACGCGCTATTCAATCCGAGGTGACATCCCTTCTACTTGAGCTCCCTTTACATTCGAGTGAGACATGGCTACTGCCTAAGTCGGAAACACTATGTGTGATCAGGTACAACGCGCAAGCCAAGGAGCCGAGAGATGAGGAAGAAGGAACATGCATCAACTATGTGTCTAGCCCGGAACTTCCGGCCAGAGCCCGGAACCACCGGCCCCGGGAACCCCCGGCGAGCCTGGAACTTCCGGCCAGCCCGGAACTTCCGGCCTCCAACAACCCAGACAAGCCCGAGCATACCAACTCTCTGGTTATCCCGGAACCTGGCCCGTACCTTTCGGCCCCCGGATGCCAGCCTAGCTCCCATCGTGCCAACTCTCTGGTTAGGTCGGACCTTCCCTGGAACCTGGCCCGGAACTTCCGGCCTTGCCTGGAACTTCCGGCCCTGCCTGCGTGCAGTGACTTGGGCCGAGGCTCGTGTACCCTTTCGCCCCCCTAGACTATATATACTCTTCTCCTACCTACGTTTTAGGGTTAGCAAAGTAGTAGCTCATTTGAGAAGCTTTGCTCTCCACTTGATCCTCTTCTCCTTCGGAGTCCACGGCCTCTACGAAGAAGATCCCCCAAGTGGATTCAAGACCCCTCACGGGAAGACCCCTTAAGACCTCCTCACGGAGAAGAACTTGCTACTTGTATAGTCCCTTGTTGATCGTGGATCTTGTATCTCTTTGTGTTTCGAGGATCTAGCACATGTGTAATTGAATCTTATTGGTTTGAGTGATTTCTCTCATGTTTCCCCCATGTTTCCCTTGTGTTCTTCATGTTCTTTGTGGGATCCGCTCCTATCGTGAAAGATCGGGCATCTAGGGTTCTACCCTACATCAGTATTTCTCTTTGAATTATCGGTTTGGTTTGGCCAACTAGATTGGTTTTTCTTGCAATGGGAGAGGTGCTTAGCTTTGGGTTCAATCTTGCGTGATTTCATCCAATGACAAAGTAGGGGTAGTGAGACACGTATTGAATTGTTGCCATTGAGGATAAAAAGATGGGGTTTACATCATATTGCATGAGTTTATTCCTCTACATCATGTCATCTTACATAAGGCGTTACTCCGTTCTTTATGAACCTAATACTCTAGATGCATGCTGGATAACAGTCGATGTGTGGAGTAATAGTAGTAGATGCAAGCGGGAGTCGTTCTACTTGACACGGATGTGATGCCTATATGACATAATCATTGCCTTGGATATCTTCATAACTTTGTGCTTTTCTATCAATTGCTCGATAGTAATTTGCTCACCCAATATTATTTGCCTTCATGAGAGAAGCCTCTAGTGAAACCTATGGCCCCCGGGTCTATTTTTCATCATATTAGTTTCCGGTCTACTATTTTGCAATCTTTTACTTTTAGATCTATAAATCAAAAACCGAAAATATTTTATCTTTTATTTATCTGTCTCTATCAAATCTCACCTTTGCAAGTGACCGTGAAGGGATTGACAACCCCTTTATCGCGTTGGGTGCAAGTGTTTGATTGTTTGTGCGGGTATTGGTGATTTGCGTGTTCTTCTCCTACTGGATTGATACCTTGGTTCTTAACTGAGGGAAATACTTATCTCTACTTTGTTGCATCACCCTTTCCTCTTCAAGGGAAAAACCAATGCAAGCTCAAGAAGTAGCAAACACAAAGTTCAAGGTCGACTCCCACTTCAATGTGTACCCTTTCATTTACTTCTCACTTTTGATGGAGTTGTAGTGTTTACATTTTATCTAACAATAGTTTAGAAGAGTATGACTCGTGAAAACTTTTGGGTTCTGACGAGGACATCTCTTCTATTGTTACACCCATCGCAATTCCTTCACCAATTATTCCACTTGGTCCTATGACTAGAGCGCGCACACGAGAGATAAATGGCCAGGCACTATAGCTCATTTGTACACATGATTTAACTAACGAGAATATGATGCTACGCTCATTTTATGATTTAATTATACTTAGGAATAAAGGGACTGAAGAATCAACCACAAAAGAGAAATCAACAGGAGCAACACCATCTGCATGCATGTGTTCCATCAAACCATTCATGTCACGTGCACAAGGGCCAAAACTTGGCTTTGTATTCATGGACCAAGACGAGCTGCATGGGCTCTTGGACTGTGGGCCGCAGCTAAGCCAAGCCATGCATCGCTTAATTGCGTCAGATCCAAGTATGAACCGACATGAAGTAGTCCGAACAGGACACGATGGGTAGACTTGGCCACGCCATCAACCTTTAATAAATAGGTAGCTTAGAGTAGAATTTAGACACAGGTTTTATTGTATTGTCTAGCCATCACTACAATTTGCATCTACAAGACGTGTAGGACTACCGCCTTGTCAGATCCATGGTGGAACCCCAACTTTTCATCTAGTTCGTGTGCTCAATTTATTATCCGCAATTTCATATTGCAATTCACCTTTGTTTTTGCCAGTTCTTCAGTTGCTTGCAGGAACTCGAACCTCGTTGTTCAGGTTGATCATGCCTACGACAAGGTCAATAACCATCAGAGATTGGTTTAGTGATTGTCGAGGCATATCATCGGGTACGGTATAGCCAGATCATCAGGTTCATACGGTTTAGGAAGGCATATGTTCAACCCATCGGGGCATCTTAGGAACATATACCACAAGCTTCAAGAGTAAATAACATAAGCTCGAAGAAGAGCATGGTTGGCCAAATCAGAGAATACAACTTACCATAGGCATTCTGTATCAGGGGAAGAACTCGCAAGAATTTTGAATGTGAAGGACACTATCGGATAATAATCAACAATTGGTCTGGCGGTCTACAACGAAGTTGTTGGTACTCAATCAAAGGAAGAAGAATGCAAGGGTATCGGATTATATAAACATCTGAATAATTCCATGCTTACATACAAAGAAATTATGATTTCCATATCAGTGTATCAGGATCAGATGCTCTGATCAAATATGAGTAAGTTAAATAGACTTAGAGGCACAATCGGTGGCAAATTGATTGGTCGAGAACCAGCTCATGTTCAAAATGATGTCTGAGCCAGAAGGATGAATTCTAGGATTCGACTGAGGATTGCGAGCATTCACAACATATTGAATCAAGGGACTAAAAATGATAGTGACAAAGGATGCCAATAAGATTACTTGACATATGGGATTAACCACAATGCAGGCAGGCAAGGCTTTCCAAAACAATAGATTGCAAAGGATTCTCGAAAGATTGGTAGCATTACGAAGTATTTTGTTAAACACATTAACAAGTGGGGGATGAACGGATTCCCCGGTAAGGGTGATAAATATACATAAGTGTAATCAGGACACAAGGAACTACAAGGCAGTAGGCAAAAAGTATTCTTGAAACAATGGAGAGAATTTCTGGTTATCTTGTAATATCAAGAGCAACAGGGAATGATTGTATGAACAGCAAGTGTATTTAGTTATCCATAGGGGTTTATCAATGAGAGCAAATTGCAAAAGCGATGGGCACAAAGTCTCAAGAGAACACTGGAGAGTATCTTTGGAATCGTCTGGTGCACCAAGCAATCATCTGGAATGAGGGGCTCTCCGGGAGGAAGTAGTTACTGTTGGGGAACTTTGCATGCAAAACAAATAAAATTCTACACACATGCAAGATCTATCCATGGAGATGCATAGCTACGAGAGGGGAGAGTATGTCTATGTACCCTCATACACCGTTTAGCAGAAGCGTTTATCAACGCGATTGATGTAGTCTTACACCTTCACGATCCAACTGATCAAGTACTGAATGTACGACACCTCCGTGTTCAGCACACGTCTAGCTCGATGACGTCCTCGCCTTCTTGATCCAGCAAGACAGGCGAAGTAATATATGAGTTCTGGCAGCACGGCGGCATGGTGATGGTGGTGATGAACTTGTTCCCGCAGGGCTTCGCTGTGCATTGTGGAAAACCTGACGGAGGATGAAACCGTGGAGAGGGGCGCCGCACACGGCTTGTGGATTATCGTGGTTGTGTGGCACCCCGTCCTTCTCATATATATATATATATATATATATATATATATATATATATATATATATATATATACATAAACACTATTCTGATCACGGGATCAGAATAATATTCTGATCACAACCTGAACTGCCTGAGTAACACGCCTGAACTTCTCTCTGTACGTACCCGACCTTCGTGCTATCTTCGCAACCGTGCCTTCTACCGGGAGTTTTTCTGGTTAGTCGTGTTCCATGTGATGTAAGTGTAATCTTCAAATGATTTTTAGCAACTAAATACTCGTTTTAGATAGGAATCTCGCTCATAGGCGGATTTTGCACTTGGGTCGTGAAGAACTCGTGTTTTTTGCGATTTTACTGCCTGAGTTGTTCGACCTGAACTTCCCCCTGTGCTAGGTTGAACTTCCCGCAACATTGCCCAAATAGGGCTTGCTATATACCGTTGGAAAGCTATGGACATGAGTATCATGACCCAAGTTAAATTTTTCGCAAAATGTAAGCGGTTTAAGAGCAGTTTTGAAAACCGTTTTTTCCTCACACAAAAACATGAATCGTAATTTCGATCACATTTCTAAACCGTTTATCGGAATGAGGCAAGTAATATGGCGTTGGAAAACTGCTGCAAAACCGCTCCTTCCACATGTTAAAAGTTTTCTCTAATTCCCTACGGTTAAAGAGTAATTTGAAAAAACGTAAAATTTCACAAACCGAACAGCCGTGTTCGTATTTTCGATGTCATTTCCAAACGGCTAATCCAATTGAGGCAAATGATATGGTGTTGGAAAGCTTATGAAATTGCGCTACTCTTTCATGTTGAAAGTTTTTTATAATTTTAAACGATTTAAAATTGATTTATAAAATGGTCCAAGTTACACCGAGTGTGTATTTTTGAGCTAATTTTTTAACCGTACGTCCGAATGTAGCAAATGATATGGCGTTGGAAAGCTTGAGGAAATGGGAAACTTTTTGGTATATATTGTTTCTCCCAATTCCTTACTGTTTTAAGTCAGTTTTGAAAATGGATAAAAACGTACTTTCGCCGTAATTTCTACAAACGTTATCGGAATGGGGCAAATAATATACCACTGAAAAGCTACGGAAAATGCAAAACTTTTTCATGTTGATGGTTTTCTCTAATTCCTAGCCATTTTCAAGTAATTTTGAAAACGGAGAGATCATTCGTTCTGCCTTTATCGCGAAACAGATTCTTCGGAAATGCACCGCGTAAAGAACTTGAACTTCCCGGCATGTTTACTTGAACTTCACTCTGTTTTTCACGTGATTTTTTTTCCTCGTAGCTTTCAATCCACTGCTCGTAGCTCTCCATCCACTCATCGGAATTGAGCAACTGATATACCAATGGAAAGCTTTTGTAAACACACAACTTTCCCGTGTTGATCATTTTTTCATACTCGCGACGGTTTTAAAAGTTTTTCTTGTGAAATTCATTCATCGTAGTAGTTGAACTTCCTGCTGTTTTCACGTTGAACTTCTATGACATATTTTCGTTTGTAATTTTCTCATTCATTCGTTATTGTTAAACAAATGGTATTTCTTTTGTACAAACCTATCTCACAATATTTTTTTAACTTTCTCCGACCGAGAACTTGAACTTACACAAATGATATTCCTGAAGTTTTGAAGTAAATTAGAAAACAATGAGATCATGATTTCTGCCTTCATCGTGAATGGAAACGCACTGCGTGAAGTAATTAAACTTCTCGGGCATGTCTATTTGAACTTCACTCTATTTTTTGACGTGCTGTTTTTGCACTGCGTGAAGTATTTGAACTTCTTGGGCATGTCTGTTTGAACTTCGCTTTGTTTCACTTTATTGTATTTTTCTTATATGAAATACACACCATGTAGTACATGAACTTCCGGTTGTTATCACTTTGAACTTCTCTCTGATTTGAGAGAATTATGTTAAAACACAAAAAACAACATATTTTTTATGTATTTTGGACATCTAAATACATGGTGAACCTCTCTCACAAGAATTTTTGAACTTTCCCTCGCCGAGCACTTGAACTTCTAGCAACCATTTTTACGTTATGAGATTGTTTTCAAAAGTGCAAAAAATGGCGTTGTGCTTTTTATTTTTTAAAAAGGTAAATCCTAGGTTTTAATAAACTCCAAACTTCTATGTTATTTCAATTTGAACTTCACCTTTTTATACTTTTGAGTAAAGAATTGTATTCGATTTTTATGCGAAAAAAATCGAACATGGAAATACAAGATGAACCTCTCTCGTAAGAATTTTTGAACTTCCCCAGACAGAGCACTTGAACTTCTTTCCACAAACCTTTTAAGCTTTTAACTTTCTATACTTTTATTCTCATTCAAAATGCATTCCTTGCAGTAGTTGAACTTCTCGTTGTTTTCACCTTGAACTTCTTTCAACAGGTAAGAATTTTTTGAATACATCAAAACGTGTTTTAATCGGTATACATGAAAATTTGAAACCGTTCATCGAAATGTGACACATAATATACATGGTGGAAAGCTTATGAATCGCAGCAAGTTTTTCATGTAGACATGTGTTACAAATTCGTTCTCGTTTGAGAGCAGTTTTTAAAATGGAAAAACAATGTTGTTTTTTAGCCTTTTGAAACAACATGTAAACTAACGACGGACGTCTCGTAATATATTTTTTGAACCGTGCAGGGTGGAGCACGTGAACTTCTTGCAACAAACTTTTTAGGCTTTTAGTTTTGTATTCTTTTATTCTCTTCTGAAACACATTCTATGTAGTAGTTGAACTTCCTGCTATTTTCACCTTGAACTTCATACGTTAATTTTGCATGGAAACAAAAAAGAATTTGAGTTTGTTGTATACATCAAACTATTCCGGTTTGTAATATGAAATTATTGATTTCCTTTTTTAAAATGGAATTGCTCCCAAAAAATGACGCTACCTTTTAGCAACATAAAAAATCTGAATTTTTATAGACATCGAAACCGTTCCATTTTTTCAATTTTTGAACCTCTTTGTGTATTTTTAGAAATATGAGAAATAGGAGCTTTTGTAATAAATGATGAAATTTTTCGTTATTTCGAACCAGAATTCTTGGTTTTATTCGTTAGTAACGGGAAAATTATGAGTTTTTAATAAATATTGAGCTGCTCCATTTTTTGAAATTGAACTTCTTGGTTTATTATTTTATTAACAAGGAGAATTTGGATTTTTCATATACATTGAATTATTCTACTTTTTTTAAATTGAACTTCTTGGTTTTTTTTCAATATGGACTTCTTTGGTGTTATCATTTGTAATGGAAAACAATGAAAAAAATAATGAATTTTTAACTACTCTATTTTTTTTAAAAAAAAATTAGCTTCCTACATGATAAAACATACACAAACCTTTTATATATATTGAACTTCTTCTACGGATTTACATTTTTCTTTTTGCTGGTAGATTAAACAATCTTTTTGTCACATATTTTTTGAACTTTTGCATTTTTTTCTTTGAACTTCCTTCTTTTTATACGCAAAAAGAAAAAAGAACTACCCATAGCACGAAGACACACAGAACCATTTTTTGCATGCATGAACACAAGTGTGCTCTGAACTTGATCATGTATGTCATACAAAAAATTCCAGCAAATTAAAATGCACACATAACAATTGAAACACTGCTAGCAACATGTTTTGCAATGTTTAATAGTTGGATCTCGTAAACCATCACTTTTGAGAAACAGGGAAATACAAGGTTTTTATACTCATTGGACTGCTCGGTTATTTCAAATTGACCTTCACATTCGCGCACTGTAATATATTTCCAACATCAAGCACCGACGTGAACCATAAACAAGCATCATCTAATCACTTCAAAAAGAGCAGGCATCAAGAAAGATTGCTGCAGTTAAACAAAAGGAAAATTTATCAGCTACAAGTTTTTTTGTGCTCGCTTGCATACACACAACAATTATGAACTTCCATATAGATGGACTTCAATTTTTCTAACATGAACTTTGCTGTTGTCACTGTATATGAACTTCTCCTGTAACCAAAGAGAGAGGATGCAACAAGACAGGGTAAAATGCTACAAAAAACACACTTTTTTGTTTGAGACATATACACAAACGGCCATCGCGTTTTCTCCAGGTTGACATTTAGAAAATATATGCTGATAGCGATCCTGGAACATTTGTTTCCTTTCAACTTCCATAGGCATGCATGAGCATGCTGGTTCATTTACATAAACACCTAGCATGAAAAGGATTGCAAACACTCCAGAGAGGAGCCTGACATCCATTTTTCTTCCTCTCTCTTTTTGCGTTGTTGATGCTTGCTAAACTAGAGCGTCTTCCGGTCAAAGAAGACAGGCCTGCAGTTCAGACATCAAGTCAATTCTTTCATAAGAAAAATACAGAAACAATTTGGTAGTTACTTTTAGTGCAAATTTGGAGAAGTTCAAATCCTCCAGTAGAGAAGATATTTGTGAAGAAAGAGAGGTCAGGGAGAGGGAGGGAGAGAGGTCAGGGAAGAGATGTAGCAGCAATACTTGCAACATTGGCGTCTGTTGGCCGTTGCCATGGTCAGAGTTAGGTTGGTGCCGTCGTTGAGTAGGTGGCCATCCGCGATGTATTCATGGAGGAGGAGCTACGATGTTTGGGCGGGTGGTGCAGCAGCAGTGGCCCAGTTGGAGCAAAGGAAAGGAGGTGCTCATGGGAGGTTGATGGCTGGTGGTTTGCCAGCAGAGCTCGGGAGGGAGGGCATCGCGGCGGTGGATCCAGGGGAAGGTTGTCCGCCACCGCCGCCGTGGATCTGAGGGAGTCCGCCGCCGCTGTGGATCTAGGGGGAGGGAGTTTGGGGTGGGGGAGAGATGGCGCCGGATGTTGGGGCGGCAGCAGCGCCAGAGGTTGGGGCGGCGGTGTCGCCGGAGGTAGTGCCAGGGCGGCGGCGCAGAGAGCAAGGGGTAGCGGGGCGCGGCACACCGAGAGCTAGGGGTAGTGGGAGCGGTGGCGTAGGGGTTGCGGGGAGGGTGCTCCGCGGCCTGGCGGACGGCGGTGGAGGGCGGCCCAGCGGATGGCCAGGCGGCGGGATCCGGCGTGGCGGTGGCATGTGGTGGCAATAGGTGGCGGTGGGACTGGATCCGGGGGCCGGGGCGGCTGGTTTCGGGGGCGGGGGCGGCGCGGTGGCCGGTTTCGGGCGCGGGGGCGGTGGACGTGGGTGGGGGAAGATGTGGACGGGGTCTGCCTTTTTTCTGAATCTCAGGAACATCTCCGTCAGCGCCTATATAGGGTGCGTCGTGATACAAATAACTATTCTAATCATGGGATTAGAATAGTGTTGTCCTATATATATATATAGGTGGAGGGGAGGAGGGGCAGCCAGGGTGCACCCCAAGGGTGGCCGCCGGCCCCCTTGGGTGCCTTCCCTATGGCGCCCCCTTCCTTTTTGGCGCCTGGGAGAAGGCAGGAGGGGGTGGCGCCCCCTTCCCTTTTTCTCATGCGGGAGAAAAGGCAAGAGGGGCTAGCACTCTCCCTTTCCTTCCCTAGGGCTGGCGCCATGAGGTGGAGGTGCACCAGCCCCATGTGGGCTCGTGTGCACTCCCTCGTTGGCCCACTTGGCTCATTAAACTCCCGGGGCCTTCCGGAACCCCTTCCGGTGATCCGATCACTACCCGATACATTCCGAAAACTTTCCGGTTACCGAATAGTATCGTCCTATATATCAATCCTTACCTTCGAACCATTTCGGAGCTCCTCGTCATATCTGTGATCTCATCCGGGACTCCAAACAACATTCAGTCACCAACTCACATAACTCATATAATACTATATCGTCAATGAATGTTAAGTGTGCGAACCCTACAGGTTCGAGAATGATGTAGACATGACCGAGACGCATCTCCTGTCAATAGCCAATAGTGGGACCTGGATACCCATATTGGTTCCTACATATTCTACAAAGATCTTTATCAGTCGAACCTTCATAACAACATACGTAATTCCCTTTGTCTGTCGGTATGTTACTTGCGCGAGATTCGATTGTCGGTATCTTCATACCTAGTTCAATCTCATTACTAGTAAGTATCTTTACTCATTCCGTAATACATCATCTTGTAAACAACTCCTTAGTCACTTTGCTTGCAAGCTTCTTGTGATGCTGTATTACCGAGAGGGCCCCAAGATACCTCTCCGATATACGGAGTAACAAATCCCAATCTTCATTCATGCCAACTCAACAGACACCTTCGGAGATACTTGTAGAGCATCTTTATGATCACCTAGTTACATTGTAATGTTTGATAGCACACAAGGTATTCCTCCGATATTCGAGAGTTGCATGATCTTATGGTCGAAGAAACATGTATTTGAAATTAAGAAAGCAGTAGCAATAAACTGAACGGTCATATGCCATGCTAACGGTTGGGTCTTGTCCATCACATCATTTTCCTAATGATGTGTTCCCGTTCTCAAGTGACAACTTATGTCTATGGTTAGGATATCTTAACCATGTTTGATCAACGAGCTAGTCTAGTAGAGGCTCACTAGGGACACGGTATTTGTTTATGTATTCACACATGTATTTAAGTTTCCGGTCAATACAATTCTAGCATGACTAATAAACCTTCATCATGAATAAGGAAATATAATAATAATAACTTTATTATTGCCTCTAGGGCATATTTCCATTAGTCTCCCACTTGCACTAGAGTCGATAATCTAGTTCACATCACCATGACATTAACACCCATAGTTCACATCGTCATGTGACTAATACCCAAAGAGTTTACTAGAGTCAATAATCTAGTTTACATCACCATGTGATTAATACCCAAAGAGTACTAAGGTGTGATCATGTTTTGCTTGTGAGAGAGGTTTAGTCAACGGGTTTGCTATATTTAGATCCGTATGTATTCTCCAAATTTCTATGTCTACAATGCTCTGCATGGAGCTACTCTAGCTAATTGCTCCCACTTTCAATATGTATCCAGATTGAGACTCAGAGTCATCTCAATCGGTGTCAAAGCTTGCATCGAGGTAACCCTTTACGACAAACTCTTTATCACCTTCATAATGGAGAAACATTTCCTTAGTCCTCTTAGGTAACTAAGGATAATTTTGACCGCTGTCCAGTGATCCACTCCTGGATCACTATTGTACCCCCATGCCAAACTCATGGCAAGGCACACAACAGGTATGGTACACAACATTGCATATTTTATAGAACCTATGGCTGAGGCATAGGGAATGACTTTCATTCTCTCTCTATCTTCTACCGTGGTTGGTCTTTGAGTCTTACTCAACTTCATACCTTGCAACACAGGCAAGAACCCTTTCTTTGACTGGTCCATTTTGAACTTCTTCAGAACTTTTTCAAGGTATGTGCTTTGTGAAAGTCCTATTAAGCGTCTCGATCTATCCCTATAGATCTTGATGCCCAATATATAAGCTTCTTCACTGAGGTCATGCATTGAAAAATTCTTATTCAAGGATCCTTTTATGCTATACATAAATTCTACATCATTTCCAATCAAAAATATTTCATCCACATATAATATCAGAAATGCTACAGACCTCCCACTCACTTTCTTGTAAATATAGGCTTCACCATAAGTATGTATAAAACCATATGCTTTGATCACATCATCAAAGCGTATATTCCAACTCCGAGATGCTTGCACCAGTCCTTAAATGGATCATTGGACCTTGCACACTTTGTTAGCACCTTTAGGATCGACAAAGCCTTCTGGTGGCATCATATACAACTCTTCTTTAAGAAATCCATTAAGGAATGTAGTTTTGCCATCCATTGCCCAGATTTCATAATCATAAAATGCGCAATTGCTAACATGATTTGGACAGACTTAAGCATCGCTACGGGTGAGAAAGTCTCATCGTAGTCAACCCCTTGAACTTGTCGAAAACCTTTTGCAACAAGTCGAGCTTTGTAGACAGCGATATTACCATCAGTGTTTGTCTTCTTCTTCAAGATCCATTTATTCTCAATTTGATGCGGACCATCCTACGGTCATCCCATGGACTTACCTTCGTCTCCTACGACACCACATGGACCAGTGACAAGAGCTGGAGAAAAGACTATCAAAAATAAGGTGAATTCATTCCTCTCCGAACTACCACTTACTACATGTGAGACATGGCTACTACCTCAAGCGAATACTCTATGTGTGATCACGTACTTGGAGGAGAGCCATGGAACAACTACATCCGATGGACAAGATGGCGACGACACCAAGTACATGGACCAAGAGAAAGTGCTACCAGAAGTTCTACAACCACCGGACGACCGAACTTCACCAGACGTCCGACGCCTGAAGCACCAGCCCGCCAGCCAAGTCCCAGCCTGTGATCCTTTACAGCGGCCGGATGACCGATGTGGACCGGACATCCAACACATCCCAGCGACCGGATGACCGAGCCCCTCCGGACGTCCTGTGTCATGTCACAAAATGGAAATTAACGGAATTCCGAAGACTCCGGACAACCGGACGACCGACAGCCCCCGGACGTCCGGACCCTCGTGAGCCACATCACGTCCGAGACCTACCGGACGACCGACGCCTATCTGCGTACAATGTATTAGGTTGTGGCCTGTGTACCCTTTTGTGACCTTAGACTATACATACTCCTCCTCCCTCTTTCTAGGGTTAGCATTGGTTTAGCTCATATGAGGGATAGAGCTTTTCTCATCCACTTGATACCTACTCCATTCGAGGCCAAGTCCTCCATCTAGGAGAAGATCCCCCAAGTAGATTCAAGCCCTCCACCTAGGAGAAGACCCCCTAGTGGATTCAAGACCTCCTCTTGGAGAAGAACTAGCTACTTGTATCCTTCCTTTGTTGTCTTTGGATCTTTGTGACCTCTTTGTGTTCATGGATCTAGCACATGTGTAATCAATTCTTGTTGATTTGAGTGTTTCCTCTCGTTTCCCTCGTGTTACTCCTCATGTTATTCGTGGGATTCCCTCCAAATCGTGAAAGATCGGCCTTAGGGTATCCACCCTACATCATGTTGGTATCATGAGCCTTGGTTGATCACAAATATGGAGCCCCTACCCTATGATTTCTAGCCTAATTTTGTTTATTTTGTCCCATTTTCGAAAATTCTCCACCATAAATAGCCCAAAAAATTTGTGGGTTTTGTTGGTATGATGATGTTTTGTTGGATTTGATCCATGAATTTGCCTTGCCACGAGTGGTTCTAGCTTTCCCCCATAATTTCCCCAATTTCCATCCACAAATTCATCCAATTTTGACCAAATTGTGCTTCTCCACCACGAACCATAGAAGTTCACCCCATGCCCGAAATCGCCCAGGCACCGGACATCCGACAGTCACCGACGTCCGAGACAACCGGATGTCCGACCACCACCTGACGTCCGATGTTTCCTGTCGAAACTGAAATCCCCCCCCCCCCGAAAATTGTCAGCTGCCCACTACATCTTCTGCACCACCACTCGCTTAACCCCTCATTGCATTGCAACATACCACCACCGCTTTCCGCAACCACCATTGCTTACCTGCTACGAACACCGACGAGTTTGACACATTTTCTTCTTTGAGAATTTGAGTTGCGCTTTCTGTTTCCTAACGTGTTTCAGCTACTTAGGGACGGTTCAACAACAATAGCACCGTCGCTCATCTTCGTCAATGACTCTTCATCAACATTGACCACTTAACCATCATTTGTCCTTGCTTACAAACGAGTAACCCTCGATGGTAACTTTGAAAAAACTTGTGTATACTCCTTGCCATTGCACTGTTAAACCCTGAGATCATTTTTGCGTCACTTACCTATCGAGACTAGCCTTTGAGTATTGCTTGTGCACATTAGTGATGATTGTCTCATTGCATATACCATATCATATTGGTATCCATATCTTGGTATCATATCTTGTGTCACAAGGTTGTCAACGCATATACACATTTGCTATCTTGGTTCGTGAAGTTTTGTATAAGTGTCCAGAGAAAGAGCTCAAAAGAGAAAGAGCCAACAAACTTTTAAGCAAAAGAGAAAGATAAGCAAAGAAGTTTTAAGCAAGAACCATAGCATCATACTACATTAAGATTGTCATACTTGATCATCTTGGATCATATCACCGGAACATGATACATATAGCATACTTGGGATAGAAGTCGTTGCATTGTTGCTTTATAGGTTGTGCGCAAGTCTCCTATCCTCCTATTGTGCAATCGTGCTAGCGTCTCTCGAGTGTTGTGCAACAAGAGCATCTTCGTGGATTCCACATTTTGAGCTCATTTTTTGTTGCACGACCCCATTTATCTTTCTATGTGCCACATTTTGCCATTGGTCCACTTGTTGCATTTGCACATTTACGAATCTTTTCCAACATTATTGAGTCTTGCTAACAATTGCATAAATTTCGTCCACCATCCTCACCAAGCTCCACCAAAGGCTTTATTTGTGTAGGTGTGAGTAATCGAAGACATCCGGTACCAATTGTGCTATTTCCTTGTTACACTATTGATTCATCATTGATCCATTTTTAACATCGGATAAGGTACATTTGGTCTAGTTATTTTCATTCCTCCACTTATATTTTCTTGAGATGATGGATAGACCAACTACTTCTACGAACCCACTCTTCATCGAGCAAGATGAGGACCCGAACAACTATGTCACCAAGAACCACCTCTTCGGTGCACAAAGAGCTTTGCACCAAGAACAAGAAGCTTTAAGCGACCACATCGACTAACTCACCATCGACTTGCAACAATCCGAACAACATACAAGAGACTACTTCAACACCAAGCTCGATGCAGAAAAAGAGGAGGGCAATGCAAGTATGGACGAGATCCGCGCCTTGTTGATCAACAGTTCTACTAACTTTTTGTCTTACAAAAGATGAAGCCACTCAAGTCGACATTCTTCGCAATCTTCTTCGGATGCATGTCCTCCTCGAGCTTGTTTGCATCGTCGCCAAGGCCGTGAAGCTCATCAAGCTCCACAAAATCCGTTCCATGGCAATGGTCTACAAGACCGTCTCCATGAACGTGCACACCAACGGTAACAAGGTAATGAGCCTCTGGTCCAAGGGCAAACTCCAATACGTCATGGTCATAAAGACGCCGATGCCCTTCGACGAGAACGACAACGACATGAGGAACTAAACCTTGAAGCCCAACGTGCTCTACACAAAGCTACACTAGCTGTCAACGAGCGGAATCATCAAGCATGCCTTCAACAAGAGGCCCTCTGATAAGAGCGACAAGAAGAAGCCGCACACCTTGAGGAGCACCAAGAAATGAGAAACCGCGCAAGAATCCCACAACATCAATGACAAAACAATCAAGCGGAGCATGAGGAGAAAGCAGCTCAAGACCCTCCTCCACACCAAGAGCGCCATCACCATCAACCCCAACACAATTAAGAGCAACACTACGACAAGCTCAAGTTCACCATGCCTAAGTTCTTCGGAAGCAACGACCCCGAAGAATACCTTTCATGGGCATTAAAAGTTGACAAGATCTTTCGCTTGCACAACTATGAGGAAGAGAAGAAGATCACCATGGCATCTCTTGAGTTCCAAGACTATGTCCTCATTTGGTGGGAACAAGTTATTGAGAGGCGAGAGGCAAGAGGTGATCCGCCAATCACAACATGGGCTCAAATGAAAGACGGCATGCGAGCGCGCTTTGTACCTACGTACAATAGTCTCGACCTCTTCAAGATATTGCAACTTCTCAAGCAAGGCAAAAAGTCAGTGGAAGAGTACTACAAGGAAATGGAGATTGCCATGATTCGAGCAAATGTCACGGAAGATGGGGAACAAACCATGGCACGATTCTTGAATGGACTCAACCATCCTATCAAGAAGATTGCAGATTTCCAACAGTACGCGAACCTCATCGAGCTAGTACACCAAGCTACCAAGGAGGAGCGACAAGTGCGAGAAGACTACAAGTACACCAAGTACTCTTCCAAGTCCTACGAATCCTCCTACAACCAAGCTTCACCGACTATAACGAACCCTACCTCAACCAAAACTACTACAAGCACTGGCGACAAGTCAAGTTACAAGAAAACTTCGACATCCTCAAGTCCTCCTCCTACTACAAGAAACTTCAAGCCGAGAGCTTCATCATCTACAACTCCACTGGATGAGACCGACAAGACAAGTTCCATCAAAAGCTTCACTTGCCAAGGCCGAGGCCACAAGACATACCAATGTCCCACCGGTGCACCATGATCGCCAAACGATGATGGTACCTACGACTCCAAGAGTGAAGAAGAAATGGAAGCCCTTGAGAATGTGGCTATGCAAAGGCAAGTGAATGAAGATGAAGATGACCAAGTCTATTGTGACAATGATTGGGGCCCTGCTCTCATTGTCTCCAAGGTCTTGACCCTTCAATACCAATAAGAGGAGGACCAACGTTGACACATGTTCCATGCCAAGGTGGGAATCAATGAAAGGTCCGTGAAGGTAATCATCGACGGAGGAAGTTGGCACAATTTGGAAAGGGAAGAGCTATGTTCCAAGCTACAATTGGTCAAGATGAAGCATCCTCGTCCCTACAAGGTCCAATGGCTTAGCGACTCTGGCACCATTCAAGTGGAGAATACTGTTCAAGTCTTCTTCAAGATTGGAGCATATGAAGACACCTTGGAGTGTGATGTGGTTCCTATGTTCGTTTGCCACCTCCTACTTGGACAACCTTGGCAATTCGACTGAAGTGTCATCCACAATGGGCGAACCAATCACTATAGATTCAAGATGAAGGGAAAGGAGTACGTGCTACGACCTATGCCACGAAGCCAAGTGATCGCCGACAAGCAAGCAACCACCCGTCATGGAGAGAATAGTGAGAGAGTGAACCACCGAAAACAAAGTGAGCGCCACAAGCCAAAATTGAGTGCCTCCACGTTGAGTGACAAGAAAAACTTAGTGCTATTCGCTACCAAAAGTGAGATGACAGAAGTGTGTGAGAACCCGTCAAGTGTTATGCACTATGTCCTATTGTGCAAGGACAAGACACCTAAAACTATCACCTCTCACCATCTACCTTTAGTGTTATCTTCTCTATTGCAGGAATTCAAGGACGTCTTCCCCAATGAGCTACCTCCGGAACTACCTCCTCTACGCGGCATCGAACATCGAATCGACCTCATCCCCGGCGCACCGTTACCAAACAAGGCACCCTACCATGTCTACCCCGAAGAAACCAAGGAAATACAATGACGAGTACAACAACTCATTGATAATGGACACGAACGTGAAAGTTTACGTCCTTGTGCCATACCGGTAATTCTTGTGCCTAAGAAAGATGGTAGTTTTCACATGTGTTCCGATTGTCGTCCTATTAATGCTATCGCCGTTCGTTATCGTTACCCCATTCCACGCCTTGATGATATACTAGATGAGCTTAGCGGAGCCACCATTTTCTCTAAGATTGGCCTTAAGAGTGGCTATTACCAAATTTTGAAAACCAAGTTTGGCTTGTATGAATGGTTGGTCATGCCTATGGGCTTATCTGAAGCACCCGACACCTTTATGCGTGTGATGCATTATGTTCTTAGACCTTACATTGGTGTTTTTGTTGTTGTCTACTTTGATGATATCCTTGTGTTTAGCATGTCTCTAGAAGATCATGTCACCCATCTTAGAACCCTTTTGCAAACTCTAAGAAAGATCACCTTTATGCTAATATGGAAAAAATGCCCTTTTGGTGTTGACAAGCTTGTTTTCTTGGGTTTTGTCGTGACACCTAAGGGTGTTCATGTTGATGAAGCTAAAATAGATGCTATTAAAACTTGGCCGCAACCAACCAACTTGCAACAAGTATGAAGTTTCCTCGGCTAGATGACTTCTATCATAGATTCGTTATGGACTTTAGCACTATTGCATCCCTTTTGCATGCCTTAAGTAAAAAAGAATGCACCATTTTGTCGCGGGATTTCCGCGACCACCTATGGGACCAGGTGGCCCCTTGTTGGTTTGGCAGGGGACGGCGCATTGCACAAAGAGCAGACCAGCGTATGGCAGTGCGACAAAGAGCACACAAGCGATTTACCCAGGTTGGGCCGCCGCGAGGCATAAGACCCTACTCCTCTTTAGTGGATTGATGGAAGAATGAACGTGGGGGTGCGTAGTACACTTGCCCAGCAAGGTTTGCATGCGGCGACTACGTGCGTGTGTTGGCTTGGGGTTATCAATTTTCCAACCTTCTAACCCATCCTACAAGTGCCATGGGCCTCCTTTTATAGATTAAGGGGTCACCACAGTGGCAAAGTGGTCATTATCCGCTAATGTGAGAGCAAACAGTACTATCATACCTAACTCTATGGGTCGACAGGGTGCATTAAATGCCCCGCTTAGTGTCACATCATTGGGCGCCCAGCAAGGCCTGTCGGGCTATCTTGCCAGCTCCACACTTATTCTCTTGACACGACGCAGGACGGGTGCCATCTATAGGCTTCGCTATAGGAAATGGCTGCCATGTGGCGCCTGCCACTTAATCATCTTGTGGCTCGACACCGCACTGATTGAAGACATGAGTCGTGCTTGAGTGGTTGGTGGGGCGGTTCTGCCCTCAAGAGCCCCGGCAGGATCTGCCGGGGAGCCTCGGTTGCTTGCTTCTGGTGGTGGCCTCGCCCCTTGCCAGGCTTGCCTGCCTAGCAAGGGAGGCCCTTCTCTTGCCTATATACTTCTCCTTAGGCTCAATCTTGGTCCTTCTGAGCTGCATGTTGGTTCTTCGAATCTCTGACTTAAGCTGGTGCTTCAATCTTGATCTTGTGCGTGTGCACAGTTGGTCAATAGACCGAAGGTTTGTTGCACCGACTGAAGCCACCAGGCCTGCCCCGAACATGCTGCTGAGCGTCGGCAGGGTAGTGCCTAATAAGTGCATAGGCAAGGTTGCTGAAGGGGCTGGCCCCTTCGGTTTTCGTTGCTGCTTCATCAACCTTTATTGCGGGTTAGTTTCCGGTTTTCCTGCGTGCGGCACAAAGCCAATAGTGGTGGGGTTGTTCCAGTAATGGCCCATGAATGACTTTAACGCACGGGGCGGAAACTGCCAATTTACTCTTCCCATAGCGTGCCCTTATCCTTAGCCACGTATGCAGCATGCATCACATGTGGTAGGTAACGGAGGAGCGTGGCATGGAAGGGTACCTTTGGAAGGGCCCGCCCGTCTTGAATTGGCGCAGGAGGGCGGTGATCACCCATAGATGGAGCCGCTGCCCCTCCCCGCCCGGCCTATAAAAGGGGGGAGTGGAGGAGGGCAGAGTCATCTATTTTCGTGGTCCCCCTCCCCTCATCTTACATTTCTTCTAGTCATGCTTGAGAAGGAAGCCTGGGGCCTGCCCCGGGGCTCTGGTTCGGGGCATACGTCACCTCACGCTAGTGCCGATGCTTGGGGAGTGAGCCTGGTCCTTGGCGTGGCGAGTCTTTTGGTCTCTCCGATTGTCACCCGTGAGGCGGGTCTGGAGATCATTGGTCATCGCAGCATCGCCCCTCCCTGAGGTCTTGGAGTTGTCGTCGATGAGAGGCGTGCCTTCCTGCCTGCCACGGTGGGACGCGGCACGCCTCGAGTCCCTTCGCCGTTCCGGCCGCTTGCTGTTTCTCTGCTGGGGGCGCCAATTGGGGCCCCAGCCTCCTCCCGGAGCGGTGTTGATGGAGGTGAAGCCTGGGGAGAAGGAGAAGATGAGAGGTGGGCCGCCCAGTAGGAGTACAACCACATCGACGAGTTCGTCTCGTACTAGGGACCTGCTGCCCATTGGCCTAGCACTTCCCCCCTTTTCCTGGCGCCGTCATCACCGTTTCTTCCGGCTGCCGGGAAAAGGCTCATTCCCGTGGTGCTTCTGCTTCCTTTTGGGGCCTTCTGGCGGGGCACTGGCGTCTTCTTCTCCAGGTGCATGTTCTGGAGGCCCCCTTCCGGTTCTGGGGGGGTGACTAGGGGGTCGTCATGGTGCTCCGCATGTCTTCCTCCTTCGCAGCCTCGCCACTCCCGACCTTTTAAGGATGGGGTCACCAGCTCCTGACAAGGATCGAGGCGGCGTTGCGTTGGTGCGGCGCCCATCCTATTCTCTTCCCACCGCAATACCTAGGATAAGAGGGACAGGGAGAGGAGTTTACAGAGCACTTATTTTTTTAATCTTAAACTTGTAGGCAATTGCCAAAATTTAATTCAAATAATGTAATCTCGCAAATCCATCTTTGTGTTCTGTAATGCTTGTGCTTGTATCTGCATGTTAATGAAAGAAATAAACCTTGCCAAGAACTCGTGCATGTATACGTCCATGCAGAGGTGGAGTGCCTCTTTACTGTAATTAAACGAGTTTTCCCGCTAGGATATCCTGCCGGCACCCTTTTCGTCTACCGGAGAACCAAATCTGCTGGGGAACAGACTGAGGCGCGAGCCCCCCTGCCCACTCCCATTTCACCAAAGGCCACTTTGACCATCCAGGGCAAAGCAACGTTCGAGCCAAGGATGGGAGCACCCTAGTTTCAAGAGAGCGGCGGGGTTGCTCTATGCACAAGTTATAGCTTACAGAACACTAATGGACAAGAGGTAAACTTATCTGTTTGGCTTGCCGGGGATCACGGTGTCATGCAATCTTCTCATCCCTTTTTGGAGTAAAGTTCACGGCAGGAACCTGCAAATCCATGTAGAAGAGAATGAATGCAGGATGCGGTCCTATCTATATGCATATGCAAATGCTCGTGGAATGCTTATGTAGTGATCTAGATGTGCTTGTGCATGCATGCGATCTCAATCCGGGCCACCCCATAATTCTTATTTATTTTATCTTGCATGGGGTCATCGCCCCGGCTTTGTACAAGGGGTTACATGCAACTGAGGCAAGGCTTGTACAAAAGGGTGGCTGTCGGGCAGTGCCCGGCAGCCTCGCGCCTTACGGGTAGTACTTACGGAGATGCTTGCTACCTCTTGAGCACTGCGTTGGTTTTCCCTTGAAGAGGAAAGGGTGATGCAGCAAAGTAGCATAAGTATTTCCCTCAGTTTTTTAGAACCAAGGTATCAGTCCAGTAGGAGACTACACGCAAGTCCCTCATACCTACACAAACAAATAAGAACCTCGCAACCAACGCGATAAAGGGGTTGTCACTCCCTTCATGGTCACTTATAAGAGTGAGATCTGATAGAGATAATAATAAGATAAGTATTTTTGGTATTTTTGTGATATAGATTGAAAGTAAAGATTGCAAAATAAAATAGATTGGAAACTTATATGATAAAAGATAGACCCGGGGGCCATAGGTTTCACTAGTGGCGTCTCTCAAGATAGCATAAGTATTACAGTGGGTGAACGAATTACTGTCGAGCAATTGATAGAAAAGTGAATAATTATGAGAATATCTAGGCATGATCATGTATATAGGCATCACGTCCGCGACAAGTAGACCGGAACGATTCTGCATCTACTACTATTACTCCACACATCGACCGCTATCCAGCATGCATGTAGAGTATTAAGTTCATAAGAACAGAGTAATGCATTAGGCAAGATGACATGATGTAGAGGGATAAACTTGATATAAACCCCATCTTTTTATCCTCGATGGCAACAATACAATACGTGGCTTGCTGCCCCTGCTGTCACTGGGAAAGGACGTCGCAAGATTGAACCCGAAGCTAAGCACTTCTCCCATTGCAAGAAAGATCAATCTAGTAGGCCAAACCAAACTGATAATTCAAAGAAACTTGCAAAGATAACCAATCATACATAAAAGATTCCAGAGAGGAATCAAATATTGTTCATAGATAAACTTGATCATAAACCCACAATACATCGGATCTCGACAAACACACCGCAAAAAGAGTTACATCAAATAGATCTCCAAGAAGATCGAGTAGAACATTGTATTGATATCCAAAGAGAGAGAAGAAGCCATCTAGCTAATAACTATGGACCCGAAGGTCCGAGGTAAACTACTCACACATCATCGGAGAGGCTATGGTGTTGATGTAGAAGCCCTCCATGATCGATGCCCCCTCCGGCGGAGCTCCGAAAATGGCCCCAAGATGGGATCTCTTGGGTACAGAAGGTTGCGGCGGTGGAAATAGGGTTTCGTGGTGCTCCTGGATGTTTTCGGGGTATGTGAATATATAAAGGAGGAAGAAGTAGGTCGGTGGAGCCATGAGGGGCCCACGAGGGTGGAGGGCGCGCCCAGGGGGGTAGGCGCGCCCCCCTGCCTCGTGGCCTCCTTGTTGGTTGCTTGACGTCCACTCCAAGTCCCCTGGATCACGTTTTTTCCAAAAATAATTGTCCTGAAGGTTTTATTCCGTTTGGATTCCGTTTGACATTCCTTTTCTGCGAAACACTAAAATAGGCAAAAAAAACAGCAATTTGCACTGGGCCTTGGGTTAGTAGGTTAGTCCCAAAAATAATATAAAAGTGTATAAATAAGCCCATTAACATCCAAAACAGGTAATATAATAGCATGGAACAATCAAAAATTATAGATACATTGGAGACGTATCAAGCATCCCCAAGCTTAATTCCTGCTCGTCCTCGAGTAGGTAAATGATAAAAATAGAATTTTTGATGTGGAATGCTACCTAGCAAAATTCTCAATGTAATTTTCTTTATTGTGGCATGAATGTTCAGATCCGAATGATTCAAGACAAAAGTTTAATATTAACATAAAAATAATAATACTTCAAGCATATTAACTAAGCAATCATGTCTTCTCAAAATAACATGGCAAAATAAAGTTCATGCCTACAAAATCATATAGTTTGGTCATGCTCCATTTTCGTCACATAAGAATGCTCTCATCATGCACAACCCTGATGACAAGCCAAGCAATTGTTTCATACTTTAGTAATCTCAAACATTTTTCAACTTTCACGCAATACATGAACGTGAGCCATGGATATAGCACTATGGGTGGAAATAGAATAATGATAGGGGTTATGTGGAGAAGACAAAAAAGGAGAAAGTCTCACATCTACGAGGCTAATCAACGGGCTAGGGAGATGCCCATCAATTGATGTCAATGCAAGGAGTAGGGATTGCCATGCAACGGATGCACTAGAGCTATAAATCTATGAAAGCTCAACAGAAGAAACTAAGTGGGTGTGCATCCAATTTGCTTGCTCACGAAGACCTAGGGTATTTGAGGAAGCCCATTGTTGGAATATACAAGCCAAGTTCTATAATGAAAAATTCCCACTAGTATATGAAAGTGACAAAACAAAGACTCTCTATCATAAAGATCATGGTGCTGCTTTGAAGCACAAGTGTGGAAAAAAGGATAGTAGCATTGCCCCTTTTTTCTTCTTTTTTTTCTTTTTTGGGCCTTTCTTTTTTGGGACAATTCCATTTCTCTCCCTAACTTGAGCCACCACCTGGCATTTGCCCCTATTTTTAGGTATGCTAAAAAATACCCCTCTTCCATCAAGTCACCTTATAGAAATGCCCTTGCCGTCCAGTCAAAGGGCTTTGACCGTCAAGTGAATAGTAACATGGTGAACAATAAATTCAAAAAAAAAGAAAAAAATCAAAAAAATCTGAAATTTTGTGGGATCGAAGATACTCAAGGGCGCAAGGTGCATGCAAATTTTCATGCTGTTTGGACATTCCAGGAACTTGTGGGAAAGGAAAAAATGTAAATCTATATGTTGTGAACAGTAAATTCAAAAAAATAGCAAGAAATATTTAAAAAGTATGAATTTTTCTGGCCTCAAACAGGCTTGGGTGTGCAAGGCGCTTGCAAATTTTTGTGATCAAATGACATGTGAGGTGCTCTAGCAAAAAAACGAAATAGTGCATTTTTTAGAGTTTTTTTCTGCGCCAAATATAGTTTTTTCTCCACGAGCTCCTACAGTGTCGAAACACAACAAAAATTTGCACGCACCTTATGCACCACAGCCTCTTTTATGCCAAAAAATTCATATTTTTTGAATTTTCTTACTATTTTTTTGAATTTACTATTCACAGCGTACATTTTAAAGTTTTTCCTTTGACACGAGCCACTAGAATGTCCAAAATGTGCCAAAATTTGTACGCACCTTGCTCCCCTGAGTATCTTCAATCCCACAAAATTTCAGATTTTTTTGATTTTTTTTTGCTATTTTTTTCAAATTTTCTGTTCACCATGTTACTGTTCACCAGACGGTCAAACCCCTTTGACCAGACGGTAACGACACAGAAGGGCATTTCTGTAAGGTGACTTGACGGAAGAGGGGTATTTTTGAGCATACCTGAAAATTAGGGGCAAATGCCAGGTGGTGGCTCAAGTTAGGGGGAGAAATGGAATTGTCCCTTATTTTTTTGCCTTTTTTATTTTTTATTTGGGACAATGCTCTATTTATGATGATCATCACACTTCTATTTATTCACAACTCAATGATTACAACTCGATACTAGAACAAAATATGACTCTATATGAATGCCTCTGGCGGTGTATCGGGAAGTGCAATGAATCAAGAGTGACACGTATGATAGATTATGCATGGTGGCTTTGCCACAAATACGATGTCAACTACATGATCATGCAAAGCAATATGACAATGATGAAGCGTGTCATGAATGGAACGGGGGAAAGTTGCATGGCAATATATCTCCGAATGGCTATGGAAATGCCATAATAGGTAGGTATGGTGGCTGTTTTGAGGAAGATATAAGGCAGTTTATGTTTGACAGAGCGCGTCATATCACGGGGTTTGGATGCACCAGCGAAGTTTGCACCAACTCTCAAGGTGAGAAAGGGCAATGCACGGTACCGAAGAGGCTAGAAATGATGGAAGGGTGAGAGTGAGTATAATCCATGGACTCAACATTAGTCATAAAGAACTCACATACTTATTACAAAAATCTACAAGTCATCAAAAACCAAGCACTACGCGCATGCTCCTAGGGGGATAGATTGGTAGGAAAAGACCATCGCTCGTCCCCGACCGCCACTCATAAGGAAGACAATCAAAGAACACCTCATGTTTCAAATTTGTTACACAACGGTTACCATACATGCATGCTACGGGACTTGCAAACTTCAACACAAGTATTTCTCAAATTCACAATTACTCAAGTAGCACACTCTAATATTACCACCTCTATATCTCAAAACAATTTTCAAGCATCCAACTTCTCATAGTATTCAATGCACTTTCTATGATAGTTTTTATTATACCCATCTTGGATGCATATCATATTAGGACTAATTTCATAACCAAAGCAAATTACCATGCTGTTCTAAAGGACTCTCAAAATATTATAAGTGAAGCATGAGAGATTAATAATTTCTATAAAATAAAACCACCACCGTGCTCTAAAAGATATAAGTGAAGCACTAGAGTATTCTAATAAATTCCAATTCATGTGTGTCTCTCCCAAAAGGTGTGTACAGCAAGGATGATTGTGGTAGACTAAAAAGTAAAGACTCAAATCATACAAGACGCTCCAAGCAAAACACATATCATGTGGTGAATAAAAATATAGCCTCAAGTGAAGTTACCAACAGAAGAAGACGAAAGAGGGGATGCCTTCCGGGGCATCCCCAAGCTTAGGCTTTTGGTTGTCGTTGAATTTTACCTTGGGTTGCCTTGGGAATCCCAAAGCTTATGCTCTTGCCACTCCTTGTTCCATAATCCATCAAATCCTTACCCAAAACTTGAAAACTTCACAACACAAAACTTAAACAGAAAATCTCATGAGCTCCGTTAGTATAAGAAAACAAACCACCTCTTAAGGTACTGTAATGAAATCATTCTTTATTTGTATTGGTGTTAAACCTACTGTATTCCAACTTCTCTATGGTTCATATCCTCCGATACTAGCCATAGATGCATCAAAATAAGCAAACAACACACGAAAAACAGAATTTGTCAAAAACAGAACAGTCTGTAGTAACCTGTAGGTTTCTAATACTTCTGTAACCTAAAAAATTCTAAAATAACTTGCTGGACGTGAGGAATTTATCTATTAATCATCTGCAAAAAGAATCAACTTAATCGCACTCTCCAGTAAAATATGACAGCAAATATAATATCCTGAGCGCTAAAGTTTCTGTTTTTTACAGCGAGATTACTAAAACTTCCCTCAAGTCTTCCGAAAGGTTCTGCTTTGCACAAACACTAATTAAAAGCATAAAACCACATCTAAGCAGAGGCTATATGAATTATTTATTACTAAAGAGAACCAAAAAGTAAGGAACAAAAATAAAATTGGGTTGCCTCCCAACAAGCACTATCGTTTAACACCCCTAGCTAGGCATAAAAGCAAGGATAGATCTATGTATTATCATCTTTGGTATGCAATCCATAAGTGGCTCTCATAATAGATCCATAAGGTAATTGATGAGGACATCAATACCATTGTTATACCCACAACCCTTGCTGCTATACATACTGGACCAATTACTAGAGCTCACGCACGCCAATTGAATTATCAGGTACTTTTGTTTCTTCGTAACGATTCTAATGTTCATGAGAATATGATGCTGCCTAAATTGGATACATTTGCTTTGCTTACAAAAGAAGGGCCTAGATTAGACAAGAAAGATCAAACTTGGAACAAGTTCAATCATGGAGATGATGGCATGCGCAAGGGGATCAAGAATGGAGTTACAAGTGATGATTTCAGGACTTTGAAGCCACCATAAGGAGTGCATGAAGCCTTGGATGAAATATACAAGATGCCACTTCAGAAATTTCGTCCAGAGGCTATTCTAGGTGCTGCGTCACCTTATTATTGGGCCAGGCCCATGTATTTTCGAAATACTTAAGTATAGGCTATTTTTAGAGTCCATATGTGTGGGGAAACAAGAGTTAGGTTGGTTTCAGACACCTCCTCCAAGGGCCACAAAATTCCCCCCTCTTCCTCCATATATACAACCCTTAGGGCGTCGTTTAGACTTGGGTTTTGTTTAGATCAAAAGTTCACCATAGCTGCAAATTCGCGTACTTCGTTTGTGTTCAATGACCAGACCAAGACGTCACAGAACCCCACCTTGATCAAGAAATCTTTCATCTTATATCCGCAATATCCAGATTGCAATCTCAGTTTCTTGCTTGTTCTTCGTTTTCTCGCAGGAAACATACCCTCGTGGTCAGGTTGATCATGCTCCAGCATGGTCAATAACCCCTCGGAAGTTGGTTTAGGTATTGCGACGGCGCGACGTCTTGCACGTTTGTAATCGGATCGTCCAGGTCGACTCCCACAGAAAACGATAGCCACCATCTCATTGAAACATCAGGACACCTTTGCCTCTATCAAGTGGTATCAGTTTTTAGGTTGCTTGGTGAGATTTTACAGTTTTTCGTAGTTTTGATCGAGTCTGTTCTTCATACCTATAGTCCACGAAAAAGCAAAAAAACTTAGGGTTAGTTCATCCTATCCGAACCCATCTGAGCCTTTGCGTAATCTTTTCTGTATTTACTTTGTTGAATTTGCGGTTGCATCGTCGTGTCAAGTTGCTGGTCTTAGCATCTAGTCCTTTAGAGTTTCAAGTTCTGTTCACAGGTTGTCACGTTGCCGCTGCCATATGTCACCACCGCCTCATCCTCCTCATCGTCGCTGCCATATACCACCACCGCACCAACTTCATCACCGCTGCCATATACCACCACCACATATTCATCACCAATCCGAGTCCATATACGCCACCACCTATCCGCCGCCATCAAGCCAATCCGAGTCCACCTGCAACATATATCCGCCACCAGTCCGAGTTCCACCAGATTCATCGCCACCACTAGTCTGAGTTCCACCAGATTCATCGCCGCCACCAGTCCTAGTCCAAGTCCAGGATTTTCTTATTCTTTTTTGGATTTCCAGATCACGCCATACTCCGAGTCGTGACAGGGTCGGACTCCCCAACTTCCATGCTACCTGCAGTAGGAAAATAGTTCCAAACTCAAAATTCCGGCTAGGCAGTTTTTAGACCATTTGTAGACTTTTTCAAAAAAAATTATTGCGGAGCAAAAAAAATCAGAGCATGCTCCTCCCTTGTTTACGTGCAGTGCCGTGATTTTGTTAGTGTTCTAGGCTCGTGTCTCTAGCACGGTCTAGCCTAGGACCAGCACAGTACCATCGTTGAGTGTTTATTCAACTTTGCATCTCTGAATTGACTATTGCTGACCCATTTTTCTACCATATTATAAGCCTTCCCAGCTCCACATACATCTACGTCGTGAGTTTGACTCTCCCTAGTAATCGCTCTATCCAAGCTTTGAGAGTTTTGACTACGACGGTTGCCAATCACCGCCTACTGCTGGGTAAGAACTGGTAAGAATTTGAGATTTGATTGACGGATTTGTGACACATACCACCACCTCTTGTTAGTAGTCTGTAGGATCATATTCTTGTGTGTTTCTATTGCTGCTAACCATGGTAGGATCACAAGCTGATGAGACCGACTGGGAGAACATGAAGAATAAGGAGTTGCATGATAAATTTCAGCAAATTATGAGTGGACAGGTGCAAGATGTGCTAAACAGATTTGAAGAGGCCATGGAGAATATAGATGGCATGGAGAAGACGTTCGAAACAAAGCTTGATAACAAGTTTAATGAATTGCTCGCGCGTCTTCCACCACCACCACCGGATGCACCTAACGCACCTCTACAACAACAACAACGACTACCTCCACGTCACGAAACAGCCCTCCGCCGAGCGGGCCGTGTCCCTCTTGCGCCTGGCCAAACTGTTGGTGCTGCTGTTGATACTTCTATGCAGGAGAGTACGAGGATGAGGTTGATAAAAATCAGAACTACGTGCAACCACCAGCACCACAACCACCAGGTCGTCCACATGCAAATAATGGCAATGGCAGGGCTCCCCCTCATGTACGAGATCATGCCCATCTCCCTAAATTGAATATTCCACCATTTGAGGGTAGATATGTTCCTGATATATATCTTACCTAGGAGTTAGAAACTGAACAACGATTTACATGTTTACAATATCCTGAGGAGCGACGTGTTCCTGCTGCTGTTTGTGCTTTCACTAGCTTTGCATGTGTTTGGTGGTCTGAACATTGTAGATTATATCCTATTCCAGCTACTTGGGCTGCTTTGAAAACTGATATGCGTACTCGTTGGGTTCCACCATATTATCAACGTGAATTAATTCAAAATTGCAGTGTTTAAAACAAGGAAAAAATTCTGTAGAAGAATATTATCATGAATTACAAACTGGCATGAATAGATGTGGTATTGTGGAGGAGAATGAAGCTATGCTTGCATGTTTTATGGGTGGATTAAATAGATATATTCAGACCATTCTAGAGTATAGGGACTATAATAATATCACTTGTTTATTCCATCTTGCTTGTAAAGCTGAACGTGAAGTGCAGGATCAACATGCATTGGCGCGAACTAACTTTTCTGTAGGTCGGTCTTCATCATGGACACCACGTGCATCCTCTACTTCCACTACACCAGCACCTCCATCAGGTGCCACCTCCAGACGTGATACAAGAAAGCAGGCACAACCACCACTATCTGCCAAGAGCACACCTGTCGGGCCTGCGTAGAGCTCTTCTTCTTCCATGGCATCAACAGGGCACACAAGTGATATTATTTGTCATTGTTGTAAGGGAAGAGGACATTTTGCGAGAGAATGCAAATCTCAGCGTGTGATGATTGCTACTGAGGATGGTGGGTATGAGTCCGCTAGTGACTATGATGAGGAGACTTTGGCTCTTATTACAAATGAAGAACACGGTGTAGATGATTCTGATCATGAGACGCAATACATGGCTGCTGAAGATGCTGACAGGTATGAATGTTTAGTTTCTCAACGTGTTTTGAGTGTGCAGGTTACACAAGCTGAGCAAAATCAGAGGCATAATTTGTTCCAAACAAAGGGAGTTGTGAAGGAATGTTCTATTCGCGTCATCATAGATGGAGGGAGCTGCAACAACTTGGCTAGCATGGAGATGGTGGAGAAGCTCTCTCTCACCACAAGACAACATCCACATCCTTACTACATCAAATGGTTCAACAACAGCGGCAAGGTTAAGGTAACACGTACTATTCGTGTGCATTTTAGTATATCTACATATGCTGATTATGTTGATTGTGATGTGGTACCCATGCAAGTATGTTCCTTATTACTTGGTAGACCATGGCAATTTGATAAAAAATCTGTACACCACGGTCAAAATAATCAGTATACTCTTATTCATAAGGATAGCATAATACTTTGCTTCCTATGACTCCTGAATCCATTTTGAAAGATGATATTAATAGAGCTAATAAAGCAAAATAGGAGAAAAATAAGAGTGAAAATCAGATTGTGGCAAAAGAATTTGAGCAACAAATGAAACGTAATAATAAACCATATAGTGTTGCCTCTGAAATTAAATTTAAAAGTGCATGTTTACTTGCCACAAAATCTGATATTGATGAGCTAGATTTGACCAAATCTGTTTGCTATGCTTTTGTGTGCAAAGAAGCATTATTTTCATTCGAGGACGTGCCTTCCTCTTTGCCTCCTGATGTCACTAACATTTTGTAGGAGTTCGCTGATGTCTTTCCACAAGACGTGCCACCGGGATTACCACCTATTCGAGGGATTGAACATCAAATTGACTTAATTCCCGGTGCATCATTACCCAACTGTGCGCCATGTCGTACCAATCTAGAGGAGACGAAGTAGATTACGCATCATCTATAGGAGCTGCTCGACAAAGGTTATATACGCGAATCCCTTAGTCCTTGTGTTGTTCCTATCATTTTAGTGCCGAAAAAGGATGGTACGTCGCGTATGTGTGTTGATTATAGAGGCATTAATAATATTACTATTCATTATCGTCATCCTATTCCTAGGCTAGATGACATGCTTGATGAATTGAGTGGCTCTACAATATTCTCCAAAGTTGATTTTCGTAATGGATACCATAAAATTTGTAATAAATTGGGAGATGAATGGAAAACATCATTTAAAACTAAGTTTGGATTATATGAGTGGTTAGTCATGCCTTTTGGGTTAACTAATGCACCTGGTACTTTCATGAGGTTAATGAATGAAGTTTTACGTGCTTTCATTGGACGATTTGTGGTAGTCTATTTTGATGATATACTGATTTATAGTAAATCTTTGGAGGAACATTTGGAACATTTATGTGATGTTTTTATTCCTCTACGTGATGCACGTTTGTTAGGTAACCTTGGAAAGTGCACCTTTTGCACCGACCGAGTATCTTTTCTTGGCTATGTTGTTACTCCACGGGGAATTGAAGTTGATAAAGCCAAGATTGAAGCTATTGAGAGTTGGCCGCAGCCCAAAACGGTCACACAAGTGAGGAGTTTCCTTGGCCTCGCTGGTTTCTATAGGCGTTTTCTGAGAGATTTCAGCACCATTGCTGCACCTCTCAACGAGCTTACATAGAATGATGTGCCTTTTGTTTGGGGTACCGCACAGGAAGAAGCATTCACGGTATTGAAAGATAAGTTGACACACGCTCCTTTACTCCAACTTCCTGATTTTAATAAGACTTTTGAGCTTGAATGTGATGCTAGTGGAATTGGATTAGGATGTTATTACAAGAAGGCAAACCTGTTGCATACTTTTCTGAAAAATTGAGTGGGCCTAGTCTTAACTATTCTACTTATGATAAAGAATTATATGCTCTTGTTCGGACCTTAAAACATGGCAACGTTATTTATGGCCCAAGGAATTTGTTCTACATTCTGATCATGAATCTTTGAAACACATTAAAAGTCAAGCAAAATTGAACCGTAGACATGCTAAATGGGTTGAATTCATTGAGACTTTCCCTTATGTCATTAAACACAAGAAGGGTAAAGAAAATGTTATAGATGATGCTTTGTCTCGTCGTTATACTATGCTTTCACAACTTGACTTTAAAATATTTGGTTTGGAGACCATCAAAGATCAATATATGCATGATGTTGAATTTAAAGATGTCTTGCAGAATTGTAAGGAAGGGAGAACTTGGAACAAGTTCGTTCTTAATAATGGATTTGTGTTTCGTGCTAACAAGCTATGCATTCCAGCTAGCTCCGTTCATCTTTTGTTATTGCAGGAGGTGCATGGAGGAGGATTAATGGGACACTTTGGCGTCAAGAAGATGGAGGATATACCTTCTACACATTTCTTTGGTCCAAAGATGAGACAGGATGTTGAGCATTTTGTTGCTCGCTGCACTACATGTCAAAAAGCTAAGTCACGACTCAATCCTCATGGTTTATATATGCATTTGCCCGTACCTAGTGTTCCTTGGGAGGATATATCTATGGAATTTGTTTTAGGTTTACCTCAAACAAAGAAGGGGAGGGATAGCATATTTGTTGTAGTGTATAGATTCTCGAAAATGGCACACTTTATACCATGTCATAAAAGCGATGATGTTGGTAATGTTGCTGATTTGTTCTTTCGTGAAATTATTTGCTTGCATGGTGTGCCAAATACTATTGTTTCAGATCGTGATACTAAATTTCTTAGCCACTTTTGGAGATGTTTATGGGCTAAATTGGGGACTAAACTGCTTTTTAGTACTACTTGTCACCCCCAAAACTGATGGACAAACTGAAGTAGTCAATAGAACATTGTCCCCTATGCTTAGGGCTGTGTTGAAGAATAATAAGAAAATGTGGGAAGAATGCTTGCCTCATATTGAATTTGCTTATAATCGTTCATTGCATTCTATAGATGTGCCCTTTTGAAATTGTGTATGGTTTCCTACCTCGTGCACCTATTGATTTGTTGCCTCTTCCATCTTTGGAGAAGGTTAATTTTGATGCTAAAGAACGTGCTGAATTGATTTTAAAAATGCATGAGTTAACTAAGGAAAACATTGAGCGTATGAATGCTAAATATAAACTTGCTGGAGATAAGGGTAGAAAAGATGTTGTGTTTGCACCTGGAGATCTTGTTTGGTTACATTTGCGTAAGGATAGATTTCCTAATTTGCGCAAATCAAAGCTAATCACATGCTGACGGTCCTTTCAAGGTGTTAGAGAAAATAAATGATAATGCATATAAACTTGAGCTGCCTGCAGATGTTGGGGTTAGTCCCACTTTTAACATTACATATTTGAAGCCTTATTTGGGTGAGGAAGATGAGATTTTGTTGAGGACGACTTCATTTCAAGAAAGGCAGGATGATGAGGACATCAATACCATTGTTACACCCACAACCCCTGCTGCTATACATACTGGACCAATTACTAGAGCTCGCGCATGCCAATTGAATTATCAGGTACTTTCGTTTCTTGGTAACGATTCTAATGTTCATGAGAATATGATGCTGCCTAAATTGGATACATTTGTTTTGCTTACAAATGAAGGGCCTAGCTTGGACAAGAAAGATGAACCTTGGAACAAGTTTAAGCATGGAGATGATGGCATGCGCAAGGGGATCAAGAACGGTGTTACAAGTGATGATTTCAGGACTTTGAAGCCACCATAAGGAGTGCATGAAGCCTTGGACGAAATATACAAGATGCCACTTCAGAAATTTCGTCCAGAGGCTATTCTAGGTGCTACTTCACCTTATTATTGGGCCAGGCCCATGTATTTTTGAAATACTTAAGTATAGGTTGTTTTTAGAGTCCATATGTGTGGGGAAACAAGAGTTAGGGTTGGTTTCGGACCCCTCCTCCAAGGGCCACGAAATTCCCCCCTCTTCCTTCATATATACAGCCCTTAGGGCGTCGTTTAGACTTTGGGTTTTGTTTAGATCAAAAGTTCGCCATAGCTGCAACTCCGCGTACTTCGTTTGTGTTCAACGACCAGACCAAGACGTCACAGAACCCCACCTTGATCAATAAAGCTTTCATCTTATATTTGCAATATCTAGATTGCAATCTCAGTTTCTTGCTTGTTCTTTGTTTGCTCGCAGGAAGCAGACCCTCGTGGTGAGGTTGCTCGTGCTCCGGCGTGGTCAATAACCCCTCGGAAGTTGGTTTAGTGATTGCTAAGGCACGACGTCTCGCACGTTCGTTGTTGGATCGTCAAGGTCGACTCCCATAGAAAAAGATAGCCACCATCCCATCGAAACATCAGGACACCTTTTCCTCTATCAGTAATTTAATTTTCTTTCTAGGAAAGTGTTCCATGCCTTTCCTTAACGGAAATTGGAATCTAATGTTTCCTTCTTTCATATCAATAATTGCACCAATCGTTCTAAGAAAAGGTCTACCAAGAATAATGGGACATGTAGGATTGCAATCAATATCAAGAACAATGAAATCTACGGGCACATAATTCCTATTTACAACAATAAGAACATCATTAATTCTTCCCATAGGTTTCTTAATAGTGGAATCCGCGAGGTGCAAATTGAAAGAACAATCATCAAATTCATGGAAACCTAACACATCACACAAAGTTTTTGGAATCGTGGAAACACTAGCACCCAAATCTCATAAAGCATAGCATTCATGGTCTTTAATTTTAATTTTAATAGTAGGTTCCCACTCATCATAAAGTTTTCTAGGGATAGAAACTTCCAATTCAAGCTTTTCTTCATAAGATTGCATTAAAGCATCAACGATATGTTTGGTAAGAGCTTTATTTTGATTATAAGCATGCGGAGAATTTAGCATGGATTGCAACAAGTAAATACAATCTATTAAAGAACAATTGTCATAATTAAATTCCTTGAAATCCAAAATAGTGGGTTCATTGCTATGCAAAGTTTTGACCTCTCCAATCCCACTTTTATCAATTTTAGCACCAAGATCTAAAAACTCCGAATCATTGGGACGCCTTTTTACTAAACTTGACTCATCTCTAGTCCCATCATTATCAAGATTCATGTTGCAAAACAAGGATTTAATAGGAGACACATCAATCACTTTTAGATCTTCATCCTTATTATCATCAAAACTAGAAGAACACGCTTTCACAAAGCAATCTTTTTAGCACGCATCCTAGCATTTCTTTCTTTGCACTCATCAATGGAAATTCTCATAGCTTTGAGAGACTCATTGATATCATGCTTAGGTGGAATACATCTAAGTTTCAAAGAATCAACATCGAGAGAAATTTGTCGGCGTTCTGGGAACGGGGGTCCCCAGACTTGCCTGCCTACGGCCTGCGGCGTGGCTCGAGTGGGGGCCCAGTGCGGCCCATCCTCATCAGCTCAATCTCAAGACCCTCGCAAGGGGCCAAGCCTTGCGGGGCAGACGACAGGAGGCTTCCTCAGGAGCAGCCTCATCAGGCAGGCTCGTGAGGAGGCGGAGAGATCAAGGCAGGGGTGCCTCGCGAGGAGCCCGTGATGCAAGCCATGACGATCGAGATTAGGCGGGCGCCAGCCTGCGCAGTGTCCTTGTTTCCCCTTCGGTGCAAAGGGAGCAAGCACATGCCAAGGCACCGGGCAAAGGTTACCATTCCGGTGCAACGATACCAAGACCAGCAGAGCAGTAGGACGTAGGTCACCGTGGAGCCCAAGACGGCGTCATCACCAGTGCTTTTGGCAGCCGAAGACCAACTTTGGTCAGGATAACTTGTACTAGATGTTTGCCTTCAAAATGGCCAATTGTTGGCGCCCTTCCCGCTCATTTTTTGGGAAGAGGACCAGCGCCTCTATAAATAGGACTAGACCCCAAAAAGAAGGGGGGGGAGAGGAGAAAGAAGAAGAGAGAGGCCCAGAGATAAAGAAAGAGAGAAAGGTCCGGACCAAGTAGAACACACTGCACCAGCTCAAGAACACCTCTCGCGAGGCCGTTCTTCCCCTGTATTGTTCATCATCAGCCCCTGACACAATCCACTACACCACACACTAGAGTAGGGTATTACACCACATCGGTGGCCCGAACCAGTATAAACCTCGTGTCCCTTGTGTGTTCTTCTTTCTAGCCTAGATTTCTTGCGAGCCATAGTAGCGCGAGTCGGTAGGGGAAAGATCTCTGTGCGCACCCCAGAGTTCGAACCTTAAGGGTCTGCCGGAACCCGAAATCTGACATTTGGTGTGCCAGGTAGGGGTGTGCTGGAATCTTTCTTCCGCTGTTCGCATGTGATCTTCCATCGTGTCCATGGCTGACGCTCGTCGGGCTCGCGCCGAGCGCCGGGCTGCTCTCGCCACCCGCGTCGCCCAGACAGCGCCCTTCGGCGGATGCCCTCGTCGTTCCCCGTCGCCTTCCGCCAACGCCGCCACCGGCCCAGCGGGGAACGAGCAGCAGGCCTCGTCCCAGCATCCTTCGGTGTGGCGGGAGGGCCGTACCGCAACCCCGTCACTGACTCCAGCGGGTTCGTCATCCCACGCCCGTCGCGCCCCCACGAACGCGCACGCCGCGTTGCTCCTGGCAAGAGAGCTCCTGCACTATCGCCCCGTCGACGACCTCTACGAGGACTGGCTCGCCCGCATCACCGAGCTTGTCAGCGCTGCAGGGGGCTCTCCTTTGCTGTCCCTCTTGCTGCCTCACCCTCCATTCCGCGCAGGGGGCGAGGATCAGGAGGCGCCTCCGCCACCTCCTCCCCAAGAAGGCGCCCTAGCTCCAAGGCGCGCAGCCCCAGGGCGAGACTCTCCACGTCTAGTGCCTGCGCGGCAAGAAGGGAGCTGCCAAGAGATCCCTCGTCCCCAAGAAGGTGCTCGCGTGCTCCCAGCACCGGTGCACCAAGATCGCGTCCCTGCGCCTCCACGCCGAGACCCCGCGCTGCTCCAAGCGGCGGCGCGTGGTAATCACCAGGAGCAGGCCCAGCACCAGCAAAGGGCGCCAGTGGCCACAGCAGGCTGCCGCGCCTTCACCCCCGAGCTACGCGGCGTCACATGGCTAGGCAAGTTCAAGCCTGATCTGCCCCCTCGCTCTGATGGCATGGCGGACTCCGCGGAATTCCTACAGCTCTACGAGCTGGGCATCGAAGCCGCCAACAGAGACGAAAAGGTCATGGCAAACTGGTTTCCCATGGCGCTCAAGGACGGCGCCCGCACCTGGCTCCTGAACCTAGCTCCCAGCATGATCTCCTCCTGGGACGAGATGCGCACTTGCTTCATCGCCAACTTCCAGGGCACTCGCGACCGGCCCCCGGCCATAAGCGACCTGCGCCGCATCAAACAACAGCCAGGGGAAACCCTGCAGAAATACATCCAGCGCTTCAACAACGCTCCCCTCAGGATCCCCAAGGTGACTGAGGAAGCCATTATCTCAGCTTTCTCCGATGGCGTGTGCGACATCAAGATGAAGGAGGAGCTGGCAATCCATGAAGACCTGTGCACATCCCTGGAGCTATTCAACATGGCGACCAAGTGCGCCAGGGCTGAGGAAGGACGCCTCTCCCTACTCGAGCTCCCGGCTGCCGACCCAGAAGAGAAAAAGCCCAAGGCCAAGGATGTGAAGTGTAAGGGAGCTGTCGTGCTCGCAGCGGAGCCAGACACCAAGCGAGGCAAGGATCAGCCTGTGTCATCCAAGGGCAGACGATACTACGTGTACCACTACCTCCACACCCACAACACCAACGAATGCCAAGAGCTCAGGGCCGTGCGAGATGGGTGTATCGGCCGATGCCCCGAGTGCAACGACAGGGGCTATGGCCGAGGAGGAGGAAGAGGTGGAGGACGATGGGAAGACCGTGGCCCTCGCCAAGGGTAGCGTGACCGACCTCGCGAGGATCGCTGGCAGGACCAGCCTCGCGAGGGAGGCTGGAGGGATCAGCCTCGTCAAGATCGCCCGCACGGCAACGTAGGCCTCCCTCCTCTACCGCCACCACCAAGAAGGAACAAAGACCAACATCAAGACGAGGGGGCTGGGGGCTTCCAGGAGCCGCACGCAATCGCTTGCATCTTGGGTGGCGCCCAGGCCCCAGCATCACAGCGCATCTTCAAGGAGTTTGCTCGCGAGGTGAATGCAGTCCTCTCCAAGCTTGAGGCCACGCGCCCTCTCAGGTGGTCTGCATGCGCCATCACGTTCAGCTCAGCGGATCATCTCAAGTGCGCAGCAACGGCCGGAGTTCTCCCAATGCTTTGCTCCCCAGTCATTAGCAATGTGCAGGTCACCAGGACCCTTGTGAATGGCGGGGTAGGACTCAACGTCCTGTCCGTCAAGACGTTCGACAATCTCCAAGTGTCGTATGATCAGCTCCAGCCGACCAGGCCTTTCTCAGGAGTCACTAATGGTTCCACCGTTCCGATAGGGCAAGTTCGCCTGCCAGTCACCTTCGGGAAGCGCAACAACTACTGCACCGAGGTCATTGACTTCGACGTCGCCCACATTCGCCTGCCATACAACGCCATCCTCGGGTACCCAGCCCTAGCCAAGTTCATGGCAGTGACTCACCATGGCTACAATATCCTCAAGATGCTAGGAAGCGGAGGAGTCATCACCGTCCCTGTGAGGAAAGGGACGCGGTGTGTTCACTTGAGCGTGCGTTCCAAGCCGCATCAATCGAAGAATCAGATCACAGGAGCGGAAGACTTCCCGAGGTGACCCTTAAGAAGAAGAAGGCTTCGCCTGGCCCAAGCCATAAGGAGGCAGGCGCCTCCGGAGGCGTTGCGTCAGGATTCGCGTCCGTTCAGGGAGCGCCACCCTCTGTTGCATAGGAAAGCGCGCCCGGCGCCCTCCTCAGGTAGGGCTCGGGGGCTCTTTCTTGGAGAGCGATCGACTTTGCCAAGGTCACGAGGGAGGCGCTCGGGCACCACTTGGAGGGGTGCTTCCAGGCACGTTTCCCTTTGGAAGGTACGAGGCAAGGAAGACCAAACCCTCAGGAGTTCATTGCAGGAAACACCCAGGAGCTACAGGAGTTGAGAGTCATGCGCGGCAGCCGCCGCTTGCCCGCCGTGGCCTCACATCCAGGCGAGGATGGTGGGCTGCGCGTCTGCATCGACGTGCCAGGGCTCAACCGAGCCGCGTCTCAGGAGCGCCTCTGGCCTTCGCGTGTGGGGCGTTGCGAGGGTCCACCTCACAGCTACGTTCGCATGCCTTTCGGCCTGCAGAATGCGGTCGCCGCTCATCAGCGCCTGCTGAGGAGCATTCTGGAGGCTCAGGAGGTCAGGCATTGTGCGGTCCTGGCGGAGGTGGAGATCGCCCTCGAAGACCTACCCGTGCCCCCGGAGCCTCCCGAGGCTCCTGGGCCTGGGGGCTCGTGCGGGTCAACATCTTCACCACGCGTCGCCCACTTCTGCGGCATCGCTTCAACTTCAACGGCATCAGATGACATCTTTCAAGTTGCATTTTTAGCTGGGAGAGCCCACAGGGCCGCGTCGTTCCCAGGCCGCGTGGGTCCGTCCCTGCGGCACGTATCCGTTTTACTTACGCACTTTACTTACCTTGTTGGGGCCACCCCTCAGGCTGCATCATCCCCAAACTGCTCGGGCCTGGCCCCGGCGTTTGCTTTTCCCGCATCTACTTGAAATGAATCTGCTCCTTCATACTTAACATACCTGACCTAATCGCCTACTTGATTGACACCTACCCATGGAGCCGCTCGCTCTGGCACGACGTCTGCGTACGGGTCCGCCCCTGCCACGCCGATAAATCTAAGTGGTCGAGCTTTGGCCGTGGCAGCCCCGCAAGGCGCCACCTCACCAGGCCCTCAGTGCCCCAATCACTCCCTCGGAGTGACCAATGGTTGGCTGGCAACCGTAGTGACAGGTCTTGTCTCTCCTTGTGATTGGTATGCAGGACCCGTTCCAGGAGCAACATTGGGGACGTCGCGGGCTATCTCTCCCTCTCTCTGGCACGGACCACTTTCACATTAAAAGGGGGCGCCTGAGCATCGCGACTCATGTGCTCCTACTGGCTCTCCAGCCCTCACCCCCTGGCCTTGACCCACGGCATCGCGACCTGTCATACTAGTGGCGGCTGAGCTCTCTCGAGGGCTGGGACCTGAGGACGTAGAGCATTAAGGAAAATGTGGGGAAGTGGAAAGAAGCTCGCGAGGACCTAACCCAGCAGCACCTCAGCTACTGCCGCTCGGGCCGGGCGCCCCATCGAAGGACTACCCCAAACTCAAAAGATAAGTCACGCCCTTACAGGAGTTGGACCAACGCAGCACCAAACCCTCGCCTAGTGCAGCTCCATCATGGCGACGTTGCCTTCCTTTCTCGCCCAGCGAGGGCTGCTCGAGCGCTAAAGGGGACCTCCCGAGCATCACGACTCGGGGGCTCTTACCGGACCTCGGGCCGCTCACCTCCTGGCCTTGACCACGGCATCACGACCTGGCATACCAGCGACGGCTGAAGCCTACCTGGGGACTGGGACCTGTCAGCGTAGAGCGCTAAGTCATCGCGAGGATAGAAAGGGGGAGCCGAGCCGGGACAGGACAAGCATCTCGCATCGATTCATATTAGGGATATAATGTTCGCAAAAGACATGGCAGGCACCTTACATACCCCTGCGGGGTGTTGCTTCGATTCCTCGCAGGGAACAAGAGGTGCTAATCCTAAGGAATGTTAATTGCCCGTGGCTCCGCAAGCGACGCCATCATCAACAGTGGACTGCCCGGTGCCGGCGCCAACCCCACCCAGATCAGTGGTGTCGGCGGCCTGATGCAGTTGACCTACTCCGAGCATGGTGCGAGCTCGGAGGCTCGTAGCTGTCGTCGCTCGTCTCCGGAGTCACGAGAAGCTCGGGGGAGCCGCTGGATTCCCCAGCTCCTCCGCTTCCACCTGAAGAGTTGCTGGAGGGCCGATGGGCAGGCCAGGTCCTCGCCAGTCCGATGCCCCTGCCGCTTTCCTTGGAGAAGCACTCCAACCGGCGTCCTTCAGCATCGAAGACCTTGAAGAACATCAGGGAGGCGCCGTTGTATTCAAGATGAATTACGAGGGCACCCTTCATGCGGCAGACCCATGCGATCTCACCCCAGCCCCAGGTCATATAGACCTTGCCCGGAGCGACGACCGCGACCTCCGCTCCGGTCGCAAGGGTGCTGCAGTCGGCGTGCTGCAGCCAGAGCTCCAGAGACCTGCTCGGCGGCATCTCGAAGGCGAAGGAGGGAGGAAGGCGGATCCAAGAGCTTGGGGCATGGCGGCGTGAAGCACGAGCTCACAGGAGGAGCCCTCGGCGTGGACTCCAGGAGGAACTACACGCACCGCCGTGACTCGCCGGTGTCGGCGGCGGCACCGTCGGTGTCGCTCAACGCCCTCTTCCCCAGGGCCCTCGATTCGAGCGTACAAGGGCAGTGGAAACCCCGGCAGCGGCCACTCGTACCAGGGCCTCGGCGCCTCCTGCCAAGCACCCTCATCTCGGCGGCAGGGGACTAGCCGTTTCTTCGGCGGAAGACGGTCAGGACCTTCTCGGGGGGGCTTTCCTTTCTCTCCTGCAGAAAACCAGCGGATTGGTGCCATTGGCGTAAGGAGACGCAAGGACGAGGAAGGAGAAGGAAAGGAGTAGCAGGAAGGGATACACTAACGAGGCTCGCACAGTCCCGTACTTATAGCTGGAGAAGGCCAACCGCCGACCACCACGATCGCAGGTAATCATGACCCATTTCTCTGCATGCAGGGACTTGACAAGTCGTGCGGTTGCCGAGCGTCGTGGGGAAGTGCAGACGCCCATGTCCAATCAATCGCCATGTGGCGCCCAAGGCCGCAGGCTATTGGGGCCCGCGGCGCTTCGCGCTTGCCCATTAGCTTCTCTGCTAAGCCAAGCCCGGGCGCGCCTTGGGCCCGGGGGCTACTGTCGGCGTTCTCGGAACGGGGGTCCCTAGACTTGCCTGCCTGCGGCCTGCGGCGTGGCTCGAGTGGGGGCCCAGTGCGGCCCAGCCTCATCAGCTCAAGCTCAAGACCCTTGCAAGGGGCCAAGCCTTGTGGGGTGGACGACATGAGGCTTCCTCGGGAGCAGCCTCATCAGTCAGACTCGCGAGGAGGCGGAGAGATCAAGGCAGGGGTGCCTCGCGAGGAGCCCACGACGCAAGCCATGACGATCGAGATTAGGCGGGCGCTAGGCGGGCGCCGGCCTGTGCAATGTCCTTGTTTCCCCTTTGGTGCAAAGGGAGCAAGCACAGGCCAAGGCATCGGGCAAAGGTTACCATTCCGGTGCAATGAGACCAAGACCAGCAGAGCGGCAGGACGGAGGTCACCGTGGAGCCCAAGACGGCGTCATTGTCAGGACCCCGATTCCAAGTCACATCGATCTAGCCGTTAGCACCTGATATCACTTTGCGGCCTCACGCACGGTATTCCCACGGGTGTCGCCTTACCATGGCCCGAGACCGTTTGCGCCTTTTGGCTCACGTATATGATAGTGTCGCTAGCATCCATATGACAGAGAATCCAAGCCGACATGGCTAATCGTGAACCCAAAGCGGCACTAACCTATGGGGACAGGCATACATGAATCCCATCGAGCGTGTCGGTCAGCAGCGTGTGAATCCGGGCTGTAGCACTGGGCTAACAAGACTCCGGGAACCTGGGCTGTAGCAGGCTAGGTAGGACTCCGGATGTCACCGCGTGACATTTCCCCGAAGGGACAGACACAGGAACGAAGTGAAACACATGCCGGCCAGTCAAGTGTCCTGAGCAGTAGTGCTGGGCTAACAGGACTCTGGTGAACCGGGCTGTAGCGGACTACTTGTTGGGGAACGTTGCAGAAAACAAAAAAAATTCCTACATTTCACAAAGATCAATCTATGGAGTCAACTAGCAACGTGAGGAGAGTGCATCTACATACCCTTGTAGATCGCGAGCGGAAGCATTCAAGAGAATGGGGATGATGGAGTCGTACTCGTCGTGATCCAAATCACCGATGACCAAGTGCCGAACGGACGGCACCTCCGCGTTCAACACACGTACGGAGCGGATGACGTCTCCTCCTTCTTGATCCAGCAAGGGGGAAGGAGAGGTTGATGAAGATCCAGCAGCACGACAGCGTGGTGGTGGATGCAGCAGTGATCGCAGCAGGGCTTCGCCGAGCTTCTGCGAGAGGGAGAGGTGTAGCAGGGGAGAGGGAGGCGCCAAGACTTGAGGTGTGGCTGCCCTCCCTCCCCGCCCCTTTATATAGGCCCCCTGGGGGGGCGTCGACCCTAGGAGATGGGATCTCCTTGGGGGGGGGCGGCCAAGGGGGAGGCTTGCCCCCCAAGGCAAGTGGAGGCGCCCCCCACCCTAGGGTTTCCAACCCTAGGCGCAGGGGGGCCCAAGGGGGGGGGCGCACCAGCCCACTATGGGCTGGTTCCCCTCCCCACTTCAGCCCATGGGGCCCTCCGAGATGGGTGGCCCCACCCGGTGGACCCCCGAGACCCATCTGGTGGTCCCGGTACAATACCGGTGACCCCGAATCTTTCCTGATGGCCGAAACTACACTTCCTATATATAATTCTTCACCTCCGGACCATTCCGAAACTCCTCGTGACGTCCAGGATCTCATCCGGGACTCCGAACAACTTTCGGATTACTGCATACTCATATCTCTACAACCCTAGCGTCACCGAACCTTAAGTGTGTAGACCCTACGGGTTCGGGAGACAAGCAGACATGACCGAGACGACTCTCCGGTCAATAACCAACAGCGGGATCTGGATACCCATGTTGGCTCCCACATGCTCCTCGATGATCTCATCGGATGAACCATGATGTCGAGGACTCAATCAATCCCGTATTCAATTCCCTTTGTCAATCGGTACGTTACTTGCCCGAGACTCGATCGTCGGTATCCCAATACCTTGTTCAGTCTCGTTACCGGCAAGTCACTTTACTCGTACCATAATGCATGATCCCGTGATCAACCACTTGATCACATTGAGCTCATTATGATGATGCATTACCGAGTGGGCCCAGAGATACCTCTCTGTCATACGGAGTGACAAATCCCAGTCTCGATTCGTGCCAACCCAACAGACACTTTCGGAGACACCTGTAATGTACCTTTATAGTCACCCAGTTACATTGTGACGTTTGGCACACCCAAAGCACTCCTACGGTATCCGGGAGTTGCACAATCTCATGGTCTAAGGAAATGATACTTGACATTCAGAAAAGCTACAACAAACGAACTACACGATCTTTGAGCTAAGCTTAGGATTGGGTCTTGTCCATCACATCATTCTCCTAATGATGTGATCCCGTTATCAATGACATCCCCATGTCCACAGCCAGGAAACCATGAATATCTGTTGATCAACGAGCTAGTCATCTAGAGGCTCACTAGGGACACATTGTGGTCTATGTATTCACATATGTATTACGATTTCCGGATAATACAATTATAGCATGAATAATAGACAATTATCATGAACGAGGAAATATAATAATCATTTTATTATTGCCTCTAGGGCATATTTCCAACAGTCTCCCACTTGCACTAGAGTCAATCATCTAGTAACATTGTGATGAATCGAACACCCATGGAATTCTGGTGTTGATCATGTTTTTCTCTAGGTTGAGGTTTAGTCAATGGATCTGCTACATTCAGGTCCGTATGTACTTTACAAATTTCTATGTCTCCATTTTGAGCACTTTCATGAATGGAGTTGAAGCGACGCTTGATATGCCTGGTCTTCCTGTGAAACCTGGGCTCCTTGGCAAGGGCAATAGCTCCAGTGTTGTCACAGAAGAGAGTCATCGGCCCCGACGCATTGGGTATGACTCCTAGGTCGGTAATGAACTCCTTCACCCATACTGCTTCGTGTGCTGCCTCCGAGGCTGCCATGTAATCCGCTTCACATGTAGATCCCGCCACAACGCTTTGCTTGCAACTGCACCAGCTTACTGCCCCACCATTCAAAATATACACGTATCCGGTTTGTGACTTAGAGTCATCCAGATCTGTGTTGAAGCTAGCATCGACGTAACCCTTTACGACGAGCTCTTCGTCACCTCCATAAACGAGAAACATTTCCTTGGTCCTTTTCAGGTATTTCAGGATATTCTTGACCGTTGTCCAGTGTTCCATGCCGGGATTACTTTGGTACCTTCCTACCAAACTCACGGCAAGGTTTACATCAGGTCTGGTACACAGCATAGCATACATGATAGACCCTATGGCCGAGGCATAGGGGACGACACTCATCTTTTCTCTATCTTCTGTCGTGGTCGGGCATTGAGCCATGCTCAATCTCGCACCTTGCAATACAGGCAAGAACCCCTTCTTGGACTGATCCATATTGAACTTCTTCTATATCTTGTCAAGGTACGTACCTTGTGAAAGACCGATGAGGCGTCTCGATCTATCTCTATAGATCTTGATGCCTAATATATAAGCAGCTTCTCCAAGGTCCTTCATTGAAAAACACTTGTTCAAATAGGCCTTTATGCTTTCCAAGAATTCTATATCATTTCCCATCAACAGCATGTCATCCACATAAAATATGAGAAATACTACACAGCTCCCACTCACTTTCTTGTAAATGCAGGCTTCTCCATAAGTCTGCATAAACCCAAACGCTTTGATCATCTCATCAAAGCAAATGTTCCAACTCCGAGATGCTTGCACCAGCCCATAAATCGAGCATTGGAGCTTGCACACCTTGTCAGCATTCTTAGGATCGATAAAACATTCCGGCTGCATCATATAAAATTCTTCCTTAAGGAAACCATTAAGGAATGCCGTTTTGACGTCCATTTGCCATATCTCATAATCATAGAATGCGGCAATTGCTAACATTATTCAGACGGACTTCAGCTTCACTACGGGTGAGAAAGTCTCATCGTAGTCAACCCCTTGAACTTCTCGATAACCCTTAGCGACAAGCCGAGCTTTATAGATGGTCACATTACCATCCGCATCTGTCTTCTTCTTAAAGATCCATTTATTTTCAGTGGCTCGCCGATCAACGGGCAAGTCAGTCAAAGTCCATACTTCGTTTTCATACATGGATCCTATCTCGGATTTCTTGGCTTCCAGCCATTTGTCGGAATCCGGGCCCGCCATCGCTTCTTCATAGTTCGAAGGTTCACCGTTGTCTAACAATATGATTTCCAAGACAGGGTTGCCGTACCACTCTAGTGCGGAACGTGTCCTTGTGGACCTATGAAGTTCAGTAGCAACTTGATCTGAAGTTTCATGATCATCATCATCAACTTCCTCTCTAGTCGGTGCAGGCACCTCAGGAACATTTTCTTGAGCTGCGCCACTTACCGGTTCAAGATGTAATACTTCATCAAGTTCTACCTTCCTCCCACTTATTTCTTTCGAGAGAAACTGTTTCTCTAGAAAGGACCCATTCTTGGCAACAAAGATTTTGCCTTCGGATCTGAGGTAGAAGGTATACCCAACAGTTTCTTTAGGGTATCCGATGAAGACGCATTTTTCCGACTTGGGTTCGAGCTTTTCAGGTTGAAGTTTCTTGACATAAGCATCGCATCCCCAAACTTTTAGAAACGATAGCTTAGGTTTCTTCCCAAACCATAATTCATACGGTGTCGTCTCAACGGATTTCGACGGAGCCCTATTTAGAGTGAATGCGGCAGTCTCTAAAGCATAGCCCCAAAATGATAGCAGTAAATCGGTAAGAGACATCATAGATCGCACCATATCTAATAGAGTGCGATTACGACGTTCGGACACACCATTACGCTGAGGTGTTTCAGGCGGCGTGAGTTGTGAAACTATTCCACATTTTCTTAAGTGTGTGCCAAATTCGTGACTCAAGTATTCTCCTCCGCGATCTGATCACAAGAACTTGATTTTCCTGTCACGTTGATTCTCAACCTCACTCTGAAATTTCTTGAACTTTTCAAAGGTCTCAGACTTGTGTTTCACTAAGTAGACATACCCATATCTACTCAAGTCATTAGTGAGGGTGAGAACATAACGATAGCCACCGCGAGCCTCAACACTCATTGGACCGCACACATTAGAAGTTGGTTGCTCGCTCCATTGTTCCTGAGAACGGAGTCTTGGTCATTTTACCCATGAGGCATGGTTCGCACGTGTCAAATGATTCGTAATCAAGAGACTCTAAAAGTCCATCTGCATGGAGCTTCTTCATGCGTTTGACACCTATGTGACCAAGGCGGGAGTGCCACAAGTATGTGGGACTATCATTATCAACCTTACATCTTTTGGTATTCACACTATGAATATGTGTAGCATTACACTCGAGATTCATTAAGAATAAACCATTCACCATCGGAGCATGACCATAAAACATATCTCTCATATGAATAGAACAACCATTATTCTCGGATATAAATGAGTAGCCATCTCGAATTAAACGAGATCCTGATACAATGTTCATGCTCAAAGCTGGCACTAAATAACAATTATTGAGGTTTAAAACTAATCCCGTAGGTAAATGTAGAGGTAGCGTGCCGACGGCGATCACATCGACCTTGGAACCATTCCCGACGCGCATCGTCACCTCGTCCTTCGCCAGTCTCCGCTTATTCCGCAGCTCCTGCTTTGAGTTACAAATGTGAGCAACCGCACTGGTATCAAATACCCAGGAGCTACTATGAGTACTGGTAAGGTACACATCAATTACATGTATATCACATATACCTTTAGTGTTGCCGGCCTTCTTATCCGCTAAGTATTTGGGGCGGTTCCGCTTCTAGTGACCACTTCCCTTGCAATAAAAACACTCAGTCTCAGGCTTGGGTCCATTCTTTGTCTTCTTCCCGGTAGCTTGCTTACCGGGCGCGGCAACTCCCTTACCGTCCTTCTTGAAGTTCTTCTTACCCTTGCCTTTCTTGAACTGAGTGGTTTTATTCACCATCAACACTTGATGTTCCTTTTTGACTTCTACCTCTGCTGATTTCAGCATTGCAAATACTTCAGGAATGGTCTTTCCATCCCCTGCATATTGAAGTTCATCACAAAGCTCTTGTAGCTCGGTGGAAGCGACTGAAGGATTCTGTCAATGACCGCGTCATCCGGGAGATTAACTCCCAGCTGAGTCAAGCGGTTATGCAACCCAGACATTTTGAGTATGTGCTCACTAACAGAACTATTTTCCTCCATCTTACAGCTGAAGAACTTGTCAGAGACATCATATCTCTCGACCCGGGCATGAGCTTGGAAAACCATTTTCACCTCTTCGAACATCTCATATGCTCCGTGTCGCTCAAAACGCTTTTGGAGCCCCGGTTCTAAGCTGTAAAGCATGCCGCACTGAACGAGGGAGTAATCATCAGCACGTGTCTGCCAAGCGTTCATAACGTCTTGGTTCTGTGGGACGGGTGCGTCACCCAGCGGTGCTTCTAGGACATAATCTTTCTTGGCATCTATGAGGATGATCCTCAGGTTGCGGACCCAGTCCGTATAGTTGCTGCCATCGTCTTTCAGCTTGGTTTTCTCTAGGAACGCGTTGAAGTTGAGGACAATGTTGGCCATTTGATCTACAAGACATATTGTAAAGATTTTAGACTAAGTTCATGATAATTAAGTTCATCTAATCAAATTATTCAATGAACTCCCACTTAGATAGACATCCCTCCAGTCATCTAAGTATAACATGATCCGAGTTGACTAGGCCGTGTCCGATCATCACGTGAGACGGACTAGTCAACATCGGTGAACATCTTCATGTTGATCATATCTTCTATATGACTCATGCTCGACCTTTCGGTCTTCTGTGTTCCGAGGCCATGTCTGTACATGCTAGGCCCGTCAAGTCAACCTAAGTGTATTGCATGTGTAAATCTGTCTTACACCCGTTGTATGTGAACGTTGGAATCTATCACACCCGATCATCATGTGGTGCTTCGAAACAATGAACTGTCGCGACGGTGCACAGTTAGGGGGAACACTTTCTTGAAATTATTATGAGGGATCATCTTATTTACTACCGTCGTTCTAAGTAAACAAGATGCAAAAACATGATAAACATCACATGCAATCAAATAATAGTGACATGATATGGCCAATATCATATAGCTCCTTTGATCTCCATCTTGGGGCTCCATGATCATCTTGTCACCGACATGACACCATGATCTCCATCATCGTGTCTCCATGAAGTTGCTCGCCAACTATTACTTCTACTACTATGGCTAACACGTTTAGCAATAAAGTAAAGTAATTTACATGGCGTTTCTCAATGACACGCAGGTCATACAAAAAAATAAAGACAACTCCTATGGCTCCTGCCGGTTGTCATACTCATCGACATGCAAGTCGTGATTCCTATTACAAGAACATGATCAATCTTATACATCACATATATCATTCATCATTCATCACAACCTTTGGCCATATCACATCACAAAACACTTTCTGCAAAAACAAGTTAGACGTCCTCTAATTGTTGTTGCAAGTTTTTACGTGGCTGCTATAGGTTTTCTAGCAAGAACGTTTCTTACCTACGCCAAAACCACAACATGAATTGCCAATTTCTATTTACCCTTCATAAGGACCCTGTTCATCGAATCCGATCCGACTAAAGTGGGAGAGACAGACACCCGCCAGCCACCTTATGAAACTAGTGCATGTCAGTCGGTGGAACCGGTCTCACGTAAGCGTACGCGTAAGGTTGGTCCGGGCCGCTTCATCCCACGATGCCGCCGAATGAAGATAAGACTAGTAACGGCAAGCAAATTGACAATATCGACGCCCACAACTACTTTGTGTTCTACTCGTGCATAGTAACTATGCATAGACCTAGCTCATCATGCCACTGTTGGGGAACGTTGTAGAAAAAAAATTCCTACATTTCACCAAGATCAATCTATGGAGTCAACTAGCAACGAGAGGAGAGTGCATCTACATACCCTTGTAGATCGCGAGCGGAAGCGTTCAAGAGAACGGGGATGATGGAGTAGTACTCGCCGTGATCCAAATCACCGATGACCAAGTGCCGAACGGACGGCACCTCCGCGTTCAACACACGTACGGAGCGGATGACGTCTCCTCCTTCTTGATCCAGCAAGGGGGAAGGAGAGTTTGATGAAGATCCAGCAGCACGACAGCGTGGTGGTGGATGCAGCAGTGATCGCAGTAGGGCTCCGCTGAGCTTCTGCGAGAGGGAGAGGTGTAGCAGGGGAGAGGGAGGCGCCAAGACTTGAGGTGTAGCTGCCCTCCCTCCCCGCCCCTTTATATAGGCCCCCTGGGGGGGGCGCCGGCCCTAGGAGATGGGATCTCCTTGGGGGGCGGCGGCCAAGGGGAAGGCTAGCCCCCCAAGGCAAGTGGAGGCGCCCCCCCACCCTAGGGTTTCCAACCCTAGGCGCAGGGGGGCCCAAGGGGGGGGGGCGCACCAGCCCACTATGGGATGGTTCGCCTCCCCACTTCCGCCCATGGGGCCCTCCGGGATGGGTGGCCCCACTCGGTGGACCCCCGGGACCCATCCGGTGGTCCCGGTACAATACCGGTGACCCCGAATCTTTCCCGATGGCCGAAACTACACTTCCTATATATAATTCTTCACCTCCGGACCATTCCGGAACTCCTCGTGACATCCAGGATCTCATCCGGGACTCCGAACAACTTTCGGACTACTGCATACTCATATCTCTACAACCCTAGCATCACCGAACCTTAAGTGTGTAGACCCTACGGGTTCGGGAGACAAGCAGACATGACCGAGACGACTCTCCGGTCAATAACCAACAGCGGGATCTGGATACCCATGTTGGCTCCCACATGCTCCTCGATGATCTCATCGGATGAACCACGATGTCGAGGACTTAATCAATCCCGTATTCAATTCCCTTTGTCAATCGGTACGTTACTTGCCCGAGACTCGATCGTCGGTATCCCAATACCTTGTTCAGTCTCGTTACGGGAAAGTCACTTTACTCGTACCGTAATGCATGATCCCGTGATCAACCACTTGATCACATTGAGATCATTATGGTGATGCATTACCGAGTGGGCCCAGAGATACCTCTCCGTCATACGGAGTGACAAATCCCAGTTTCGAATCATGCCAACCCAACAGACACTTTTGGAGACACCTGTAATGTACCTTTATAGTCACCCAGTTACATTGTGACGTTTGGCACACCCAAAGCACTCCTACGGTATCCGGGAGTTGCACAATCTCATGGTCTAAGGAAATGATACTTGACATTCAGAAAAGCTACAGCAAATGAACTACACGATCTTTGAGCTAAGCTTAGGATTGGGTCTTGTCCATCACATCATTCTCCTAATGATGTGATCCCGTTATCAATGACATCCCCATGTCCATAGCCAGGAAACCATGACTATATGTTGATCAATGAGCTAGTCAACTAGAGGCTCGCTAGGGACACATTGTGGTCTATGTATTCACACATGTATTACGATTTCCGGATAATACAATTATATCATGAATGATAGACAATTATCATGAACAAGGAAATATAATAATCATTTTATTATTGCCTCTAGGGCATATTTCCAACACTACTATGGCTCATGGAAGCACTAGACTACATCTCCCCATAAGAGAGGCTGCCAAGGATAAACAACTAGATTGTCGGATCCCACACATACCAAGCATTTCAATCATACACACAATATGCTTGATATGTGTAAATACAACATGGCATCACAACATAACTCTACAACTCAAGTATTTATTCATTAGGCTCCGAGAAGCGAGATATTATAAACATGGGTCTCATGACCCAACAATCATAGCATACAAATCAAAGCACATGCGGAAGCTTAACATGTCTGAGTACAAACATCTACAAATGAAAAAGGCTGAGAAGCCTGACTATCTACCAGATCCTACCGAGGGCACAAGATCATAGCTGAGGTAGCAAGCTAAACGTCAAAGTCCACACGGAACTACTAGCGAGACTAACGTCTCTCTCTGCAAAACATAGAATAGGCAAACGTGAGTACAAATGTACCCAGCAAGACTTACATCAGAACCTACTATACATGCTCATTCTCAAGAAGGTGGTGGAGCTATTGCACCAAGCCAGCTTTGACTCAGTGGCTAACCTGAACTACGACTGCAAGCAACTCTTTGAGGTGGCGCACACGAGTCCACATATTCACCATTCAAAACACCACTATGGATCCGCTCCCGTCTCCCTACGAGAAGGCCATCCATAGCACTCACACTTATCTTGCGAGTTTTAGAGTATCCACTTCAAGTTATCTATGAACTATGCAAGGGGTCCAAGTTTCCATATCCGAGGAATCCAGCTATTCGAATAGATAATGATAACCCTGCAGGGGTGTACTTCTTCACACACGCTCCCACCACTTACCGTCGTTTACATGACATGTACTCGGCAACCTTCAAGCGGAAGCCCAACGAGGGTGTAGGCCACGGCCTACCCAAACACTCAAGTCTCTAGTCCAGGTTTATCGCCTATCCAGGTTCCATCCGCAGGGAGTCCGGCCGAGGTTTCCACATACGGCTCCGAATGATGTGTACAGGGTTCCGAGACACCAAACGGGCGCCTGGCATGCCCGTCCACGGTGTATCTACCGCATCATAGCCCACCCCTAGGGTCAGCGCTACGCACGGCCGCCAACACATATCCTATAAACACCAGAAACTAGTTGCAACTCCTGGACAGAGGACTAGGGTGATTAAGAAGCGGAGAGGGTCAATTAAGGATCCCAATGAGTGGTAGTAGCTGTTCATGGATCATAGACACAGAACTCAGTTCCTAAGAACGGTTTCAATGAGACAACCCACCATGTACTCCTACATGGCCTCTCACCGCTACCTTTACCAAAACGTGTTCACACACTTAGCTCACTCATAGTAGGACATGTTCATCACCATTCCAATTCATTCTCGATGAATCAGACCCGACACAACTCTATGCAATAGCAGGCATGACAAACAAGCATGAATGAGTAGGCACATCAGGGCTCAAACAACTCCTACTCATGCTGGTGGGTTTCATCTATTTATTGTGGCAATGACAGGTCATGCAGAGGTAAGGGGTTCAACTACCGCAGCATGTAACAGTTGAATCGTTGTTGTCCTAATGCAGTAAAAGAGAGCAGGAGCGAGAGAGTGGGATTGTATCAGAATGAACAAGGGGTTTTTGCTTGCCTGGCACTTCTGAAGATAGTATAGTTCTTCATCGGTGTCATCGAACTCATCGTCAGAACCACGTCTATCGAGAGGGGACAAATACCGGCAAACAAAGAGGAACACAATCAATGCAATGCAACAATTATGATGCATGATAATGTCATGGCAATATGCTGTTGATTGAGCTAATGCAACTAGCAATCATATTAAATGAAGTTGGTTTGAACCAAGGGTTCAAATTCAAACTCCATATGTGCTTATTTAAATGTCAATTATGCAAATTGCCCTGTACAGCAACCCTAGGTTCAAACATGCACGCAAATGCCATAAACAGATTCCTTGAAGTTTTTTGATAATTTTTCATATATAATTCATTTCATTCTGAGTTATAGATAATTTTCTATGAATTTTAGAACTTTTGGGCATTTTCTAGAATTTCCTGAATTAAATTAAATCCAGAAAATAGATTATTGCGTCGGCATGACATCAGTGTGACATCAGCAGGTCAACACGCCAGGTCCAGGTCAAACCTGACCAGTGGGTCCCACTGGTCAGTCTCACAGTGATGGCTAGGCTCACAGACATGTGGGCCCGGTCAAAGGCCACGTCAGCACGGTCAATGCTGACGCGTGGGTCGATTGATTTTATTAGTTAACCTAATTATTTTGGTTATCCAGTAAACTAACAAGGCGGGTCCCACTAGTCAATGTCTTGTGTTAAAATAACAGGGTTAGTTAGCCCCTAAACTAATGACGGCCACGTCAGCTAACCGGCGATTAGCCGCCGGCGCTAAGTAGGACACGGCGGAGGTCCCCGTCCGGCCGTTTCCAGTGACGAGAGGTCGTGCGGATGGGCTCGTTGGAGAGCCCTTGCCGGCGCGCATCGGATGGTGGTGGTGGCCGGGCCTGTGGTGGCCGGAGTCATCGCCGGCGACGACTTTGGCGGCAGCCGGAGCTCGGGTGAGCTTGGGGCCGAGGCTACAGTGAGCGAGGCGGCGCGTGCGAGGCATCAACAGGCTCTACACGGAGCGGGGATCAAGCAGGGCACGACGGTCGGGCCATTGAGTGGCCAAGGGCACGTCGGCGGCGAGCACAGGCGACGACGCGTTCGGTCACAGGCGAGCTGGCGGGTACGGCACGCAAACGAAGCAAATGAGAGGGGGGTTAGGGGGAGGAGCTCACGGCGGATGCGAGGAGAGGCTCAGCGGGCTCGGGGAGGGGATGATGAGGTCGTGCGGCCGCCGGTGATCTCGGTGTAGAGACGACGAAGATGGCGGGGTTGAGGGCGAGGCAGGGCGTCCGGCATCGTGCGAGCTGACTGAGAGACGCGGGAGATGGAGGTGGAGCCCGTGGACTGCTCGGAGAGGCGAGGGGAGCTCGGTGGCCACGGGGACAGCAGGCGGCAGTGACGGTGGTGCTCGGGCGCGAGAGGAAGAGAGGACCAGAGGAGGGGAGATGCACGGGAGAGAGCTCGAGGGGGTCGGGGAGGTTGCGTGGCGTCGCGGGGAGGGTCCAGAGCGACGAGGGGGCAGCCAGGCAGGGTGGAGGTCGCCGCACTGCGGTGCGCGCGCGTCGGGCATGTGCCCGTCCTTTTGGCAGAGGAGGAAGACGACAGGGAAGGAGGCGATGGTGGGCTGGGCCGGTGAAGCTGGGCCGACAATAGGTAGGTGGGCCGAGGTAAGTCCAGGTAACTCTCTCTCTCTGTTTCTGTTTTTTGTTCTGTTTGTTTTTATTTTATCTTTGCCACTGCTTTTAAAATTCAAAACAGTTTCAAAAATAGTGTCAATTATCCTCTAATAATTTCATGTTGCAAAATGGACTTTTCCAAATGCACATAAAATATATCAGAGGTATTTGGAGATATATCCTATATATATTTCTATATATTTCCAAATTCAAATAGGATAGTGATTTAAATTCAGTGCCCAAAATATTCCACAAAAATGTTCCCTATTTTTGGTTTGGTCTCAAAGCCTTGCCAAAATTAACAAACATTTATGAAGGCATTTTGGAAACAATGAATGCAATTTAAAGGGTTCTTGCCCTTCTTTTAAATTGATTTCTGAGGCTTTCACTTTCCTCATTTCAAGTTCCTTGAAATTAACAGGATGCATGATGCTCACTGATGCAACTATCTCCAAACAATTCTAGGGCTGTGACAACTCACCCCCACTAAACAAGAATCTCGTCCCGAGATTCAAGACGTGAGGTAAGAAGACAGAGGGATCACCAATAAAGAATCTTCACGATCCAATTGCCCTTCTCAAAGATGTTGATTCATTGCATCATGTCGATCTTGACATCCTCGCTTTTGAGATATTCATGCACGCGATGACGACAGAAAGAAATATACTAAGATTGATCTTCTCAAAGGTCGAGCTGTACAAGAACCACTCGCGGAATGAGATGTTGAAACATCTTGAGTTGGGACACAGAAAACATCGAGAGTGATGGAAGAACAAACGGCGGGGTTTGATTTGGTGGGCAACAATTCCACGCTTAGAAAGATGGTGGATGGTGTCAAGGTGGCGAGGAAATAATTGCCATGATTCCGTAACGGGGCACCTTGGAAAAAAGTGACTCGTTGAACTGTTCCCTTAAGTGGCAAAAAGAATTACTTTTGATCCATAGATCATTGAAACTCTCTATACCAGCCTAAGGCAATTTACAATTGATCGTTTGAAATAGCTCAAAGAAATGGCCTACTCAGACTAGGATGAATGATGTGGACTACCTTGTGGAAGACAACGCAATGGATGATTTTCTTATCATCGGAGACGGATGGGACCCATGGTAAGTCCACTTTTGAAGATGATCCTGGACAACCACTACTGGGGTGCAAGCTGGGAACAAAAAGCAAATGCTGGGAATGATTCTTGTAACTGGGGCAAAACTCAACAGTCAAGAGTGTTTCCAGTGTTTCAATGGTTATAGAATCATCGAAGAAACTGAGAGCACAAGGATCCCTAAGGAAAAACTTCTATAATAAATCACACGAAAAACTCATGGAAATATGGGCAAAGATACTATAATGACAGATCTTCCGGCTAGGTGTGTCGGCCAGAACATCAACCCTGTCGGGACCTACATCATAGATCCTGGAAAAGTTCCAACCATCATATCTGCCTAAGATTCAGATCTGGTTGGTAATAGGATATTTCAGAGAGCATGTCTGGAAAAGAAAGTTTGCAACACAAACCGACGAGATGACGTTGCGAGATTCTCAGAAAATGAACTACGATAGTAAGCTCCAAAACATGAGCCGGTTTTGCTACAAACCTGTGAACACGCTGTCCCAGACAATTATGACCACATAGTAGTCTTATAATAAAACACTATGAGTCGAGATGGGGAACCATCATCGAGGATATCGAAGTCCTTGCGTAAGTCTAGCTCTTAAGAAGAAACTTCTTCTCCTTGAACAAATCAATCAGTGGCTTGGTGTGCTAGGGATTCATATAGAATGAACATTGCAAGTCTCCAGACCACAGAATATTTCGCACGTATGCATGACTGACTTGGGATGATTCCAGAGAAAGCGAGACAAACTTTCCCAAATTCATGGCGGCAACTTGCTTCAAATGCACGTGAACTAGACGAACTCACTTCTTATACCAAACATATGCTTCATGAGCTAGCATGAAGAAATGCTTTCAAACTTTCCAACACTAGCTTAATGTTCAACATGAATCATGGATAAGATGAAAATATTGTCGATGGGCTCAACAACAGGTCATCCAGATTTCCGTGAAGATGGAATTCCATAATTATGTGAACAAGGTGATAGCATTGGTCAGACCCAAAAGATATAACGGTGTATGCTCGAGGAAACAACCACGAGTAAGACAACATTATGAACATCGTTGGTTCTCATTTGACTTGACGATAGCCCGCACTCAAATCAAGGTTTGGACAAGACGATAGATTCAACAACCGATCCCGAGGAACAATCGATGAAAATATCATCTTTCTTCAACACACACACACAAGGATATCCCTTTGGAATGAACTGAGCCGGACAAGCTTTCATCTTCCAACTCTCCAAGTTGTTGTTCAGCTTAACCAACTAGCTCAGGGTATCCAACACAGATTCTTGGAGAAGGGGTGGTTTACAAGAAACCAACTTGATCACGAGCTCAACATAACAGTCAGGGGGCAACCTGGTGATACTTCCGAGGAAATATTCAGAAAATCACGAACCACCGATATGTTTCTAAGCTCGGGAACAATCTTGCTTTTCAGAGCAAGACGATATGATCAAGAGAGCGAGGGACTGACACAATCCTAACTCATTGATCGAAGAGTGCACCAGGAAAAATGGACTAGGTAGCACGATCAATCTTAGGATGATGATTCAATAACCAACACGCTAAGAAAGAAATTATTGTCCATTAGCTACCTAGCAACTAGTTGCTAGGAGTATTGATTTCACACATCATGGTTCACTTGCCGGCATTCCGGTTGCGACAACACGGGACCGAGGAATGAAAAATGATGGTAAGAAGTATCACTGCGTCAAGAATTCATGAGAGAGGGTGCAATTCTCATGACAATCCTGACATAAAGGGGGTAATACTCCAGGGTAGAATAGAGCAAAAGCTGGATTGGCATTTGATCTGCAGAACACAACTACTTTGACCCAATCCTGGATATGGATGAGGTACTGGAGTTTGTTTCTCCTAGTCATTCCGGAATAGAATGGCTTGACAGATCACATGAACAATAGGCATCGATAACACCAATGCACAACTACTCTTGACCAACAATTGACGGACGAGGGTCAGAATACAACTAAAGAGGGACAACTCAAAGGAACATATAATTTTCTGAGTTGTGGATGCATAGATTAGTATGTCGAGCAAAGCTTAACATTCCTTCCGGACAACCCATGCAGAAAGGTAGGACTGGCAGATTCACAATGAAGAATGGAGAACTCATCAAGAGCACTCTGGTTGTGATCTTTTGGTTCAAAGAACTTCTGCCATAGGCGGTTCGTAGTATTTGGAAGAAGGATATACCACGGACCTCGAGGACTAATGCAAAGGTTACTAATATCCTAAAGGAACTAGCAACACTATCAACATGAGGTAAGTAGGGTGAATCTCGGGTTAAAGAACCCAGGAATAGAATACCTACTACTAAATGGCATCGCGGAATGCTTTCGAGAATGGTGGCCAGAATCATCACACTGGGGATACAAAGCATTGCTAGATTACTAGGTGACTCCCTAAAACACCTACGGTAATAATAATAGCTCCAACATATATGTCGAGACAATAAATTACCTCAACGCACCGGTTAGTGTGCTTATTCTGACCATAAAGGACATCGGGAACGGAAAGAAAGGATTGCAAATGCATCAGAATATCTAGAAACCTGGGATGACTCGGACAACATAATGTTTGTAAATGCTCAAAAGATTTGAGACATCCTGCAAAATGGTGGCATAAGCACTCAACAACACAATATCAAGGTTCCGAGATCAACTGTCAACACACAGAAATAGTAGGAACTGAACTAAGAATTGAATCCATCAATCCTATAAGTCTATGGATTAGTAACACGTCATCCTGATAGATAGATTAGAAGGCCTAGTTCTTAAGCCCCGTAGAAGAGAAGAGGATGACTCAGATCAGAAGGCCATAAGGTAAAGGTGTAAAAAGAGCCTTACGTTCCCTTCCACAATCAACTCCCCTACATAACTAAAGCATTTCTGGACACAACTTCGACCGGTTTGGTTTGGTAATCCTACAGGCAGTCAGGCTCTGATACCAACGCTGTCAGGACCCTGATTCCAAGTCACATCGATCTAGCCGGTAACACCTCATATCACTTTGCGGCCTCACGCATGGTATTCCCACGAGTGTCGCCTTACCATGGCCCGGGACCATTTGCGCCTTTTAGCTCACGTATATGATAGTGTCGCTAGCATCCATATGACAGAGAACCCGGGCCGACATGGCTAATCGTGAACCCAAAGCGGCACTAACCTATGGGGACAGGCATACATGAATCACATCAAGCGTGTCGGTCAGCAGCATGTGAATCCGGGCTGTAGCACTGGGCTAACAGGACTCCGGGAACCCGGGCTGTAGCAGGCTAGGCAGGACTCCGGATGTCACCGCGTGACATTTCCCCGAAGGGAAAGACACAGGAACGAAGTGAAACACATGCCGACCAGTCAAGTGTCCTGAGCAGTAGTGCTAGGCTAACAGGACTCTGGTGAACCGGGCTGTAGTGGACTACTATGGCTCATGGAAGCACTAGACTACATTTCCCCATAAAAGAGGCTGCCAAGGATAAACAACTAGATTGTTGGATCCCACACATACCAAGCATTTCAATCATACACACAATATGCTCGATATGTGTAAATACAACATGGCATCACAACATAACTCTACGACTCAAGTATTTATTCATTAGGCTCCGAGGAGCGAGATATTACAAACATGGGTCTCATGACCCAACAATCATAGCATACAAATCAAAGCACATGCGGAAGCTTAACAAGTCTGAGTACAGACATCCTCAAATGAAAAAGGCTGAGAAGCTTGACTATCTACCAAATCCTGCCAAGGGCACAAGATCATAGCTGAGGTAGCAAGCTAAACGTCGAAGTCCACACGGAACTACTAGCGAGACTGACGTCTCTCTGCAAAACATAAAATAGGCAAACATGAGTACAAATGTACCCAGCAAGACTTACATCAGAACCTACTATACATGCATCGGTATCAATAAAGGGGTGGTGGAGTTTAACTGCAGCAAGCCAGCTTTGACTCAGTGGCTAACCTGAACTACGACTGCAAGCAACTCTTTGAGGTGGCGCACACGAGTCCACATATTCACCATTCAAAACACCACTATGGATCCGCTCCCGTCTCCCTACGAGAAGGCCATCCATAGCACTCACACTTATCTTGCGAGTCTTAGAGTATCCACTTCAAGTTATCTATGAACTATGCAAGGGGTCCAAGTTTCCATATCCGAGGAATCCGGCTATTCGAATAGATAATGATAACCCTGCAGGGGTGTACTTCTTCACACACGCTCCCACCACTTACCGTCGTTTACACGACATGTACTCGGCAACCTTCAAGCGGAAGCCCAACGAGGGTGTCGGCCACTGCCTACCCAAACAGTCAAGTCTCTAGTCCAAGTTTATCGCCTATCCAGGTTCCATCCGCAGGGAGTCCGACCGAGGTTTCCACATATGGCCCCGAACGATGTGTACAGGGTTCCGAGACACCAAACGGGCGCCCGGCATGCCCGGCCATGGTGTATCTACCGCATCATAGCCCACCCCTAGGGTCAGCGCTACGCACGGCCGCCAACACATATCCTATAAACACCAGAAACTAGTTGCAACTCCTGGACAAAGGACTAGGGTGATTAAGAAGCCGAGAGGGTCAATTAAGGATCCCAATGAGTGGTAGTAGCCGTTCATGGATCACATACACAGAACTCAGTTCCTAAGAACGGTTTCAATGAGACAACCCACCATGTACTCCTACATGGCCTCTCACCGCTACCTTTACCAAAACGTGTTCACACACTTAGCTCACACACAGTAGGACATGTTCATCACCATTCCAATTCATTCTCGATGAATCAGACCCGACACAACTCTATGCAATAGCAGGCATGACAAACAAGCATGAATGAGTAGGCACATCAGGGCTCAAACAACTCCTACTCATGCTAGTGGGTTTCATCTATTTACTGTGGCAATGACAGGTCATGCAGAGGAAAGGGGTTCAACTACCGCAGCATGTAACAGTTGAATCGTTGTTGTCCTAATGCAGTAAAAGAGAGCAGGAGCGAGAGAGTGGGATTGTATCAGAATGAACAAGGGGGTTTTGCTTGCCTGGCACTTCTGAAGATAGTATAGTTCTTCATCGGTGTCATCGAACTCATCGTCGGAACCACGTCTATCGAGAGGGGACAAATACCGGCAAACAAAGAGGAACACAATCAATGCAATGCAACAATTATGATGCATGATAATGTCATGGCAATATGTTGTTGATTGAGCTAATGCAACTAGCAATCATATTAAATGAAGTTGGTTTGAACCAAGGGTTCAAATTCAAACTCCATATGTGCTTATTTAAATGTCAATTATGCAAATTGCCCTGTACAGCAACCCTAGGTTGTTCAAACATGCATGCAAATGCCATAAACTGATTCCTTGAATTTTTCTGATAATTTTTCATGTAAAATTCATTTCATTCTGAGTTAAAGACAATTTTCTATGATTTTTAGAAGTTTTGGGCATTTTCTGGAATTTCTTGAATTAAATTTAATCCAGAAAATAGATTATTGCATCGGCATGACATCAGTGTGACACTAGCAGGTCAACACGCCAGGTCCAGGTCAAACCTGACCAGTGGGTCCCACTGGTCAGTCTCACAGTGATGGCTAGGCTCACAGACATGTGGGCTCGGTCAAAGGCCACGTCAGCACGGTCAATGCTGACGCGTGGGTGCACTGATTTTATTAGTTAACCTAATTATTTTGGTTATCCAGTAAACTAAAAAGGCGGGTCCCACTGGTCAGTGTCTTGTGTTAAAATAACAGGGTTAGTTAGCCCCTAAACTAATGACGGCCACGCCGGCTAACCGACAATTAGCCGCCGGCGCTAAGCAGGACACGGCGGAGGTCCTCGTTCGGCCGTTTCCGGCGACGAGAGGTCGCGCGGATGGGCTCGTTGGAGAGCCCTTGCCGGTGCGCGTCGGATGGTGGTGGTGGCCGAGCCTGTGGTGGCCGGAGTCATCGCCGGCGATGACTTTGGTGGCAGCCGGAGCTCGGTTGAGCTCGGGGCCGAGGCTACGGCGAGTGAGGCGGCGCGTGCGAGGCATCAACAGGCTCTACGCGGAGCGGGGATCAAGCAGGGCACGATGGCCGGGCCATTGAGTGGCCGAGGGCACGTCGGCGGCAAGCACAGGCGGCGGCGCGTTTGGTCACAGGCGAGCTGGCAGGTACGGCACGCAAACGAAGCAAATGAGAGGGGGGTTAGGGGGAGGAGCTCACGGCGGATGCGAGGAGAGGCTCAGCGGGCTGGGGGAGGGGATGATGAGGTCATGCGGCCACCGGCGATCTCGGGGCAGAGACGATGAAGATGGCGGGGTAGAGGGCGAGGCAGGGCGTCCGGCGTCGTGCGAGCTGACGGAGAGACGCGGGAGATGGAGGCGGAGCCCGTGGACTGCTCGGAGAGGCGAGGGGAGCTCGGTGGCCATGGGGACAGCGGGCGGCGGCGACGGTGGTACTCGGGCGCGAGAGGAAGAGAGGACCAGAGGAGGGGAGAGGCACGGGAGAGATCTCGAGGGGGTCGGGGAGGTTGCGTGGCGTCGCGGGGAGGGTCCAGAGTGACGAGGGGGCAGCCAGGCAGGGTGGAGGTGGCTGCACTGCGGTGCGCGTGCGTCGGGCACCTTCCCGTCCTTTTGGCAGAGGAGGAAGACGATAGGGAAGGAGGCGGTGGTGGGCTGAGCCGGTGAAGCTGGGCCGGCAATAGGTAGGTGGGCCGAGGTAAGTCCAGGTAACTCTCTCTCTCTGTTTCTGTTTTTTTGTTCTGTTTGTTTTTATTTTATATTTGCCACTGCTTTTAAAATTCAAAACAGTTTCAAAAACAGTGTCAATTATCCTCTAATAATTTCATGTTGCAAAATGGACTTTTCCAAATGCACATAAAATATATCAGAGGTATTTGGATATATATCCTATATATATTTGGGTATATTTCCAAATTCAAATAGGATAGTGATTTAAATTCAGTGCCCAAAATATTCCACAAAAATGTTCCCTATTTTTGGTTTGGTCTCAAAGCCTTGCCAAAATTAACAAACATTTATGAAGGCATTTTGGAAACAATGAATGCAATTTAAAGGGTTCTTGCCCTTCTTTTAAATTGATTTCTGAGGCTTTCACTTTCCTCATTTCAAGTTTCTTGAAATTAACAGGATGCATGATGCTCACTGATGCAACTATCTCCAAACAATTCTAGGGCTGTGACAGTCATCACCAGTGATTTTGGCAGCCGAAGACCACCTTTGGTCAGGATAACTTGTACTAGATGTTCCCCTTCAAAATGGCCAATTGTTGGCGCCCTTCCCGCTCATTTTTTGGGAAGAGGACCAGTGCCTCTATAAATAGGACTAGCCCCCAAAAAGAAGGGGGGAGAGAAGAGAAAGAAAGAGAGAAGAGAAAGAAAGAGAGAAAGGTCTGGAACAAGTAGAACACACTGCACCAGCTCAAGAACACCTCTCGCGAGGCCGTTCTTTCCCTGTATTGTTCATCATCAGCCCCTGAGGCAATCCACTACACCACACACTCGAGTAGGGTATTACACCACATCGGTGGCCCGAACCAGTATAAACCTCGTGTCCCATGTGTGTTCTTCTTTCTAGCCTAGATTTCTTGCGATCCATAGAAGCACGAGTCGGTAGGGGAAAGATCTCCGTGCGCACCCCAGAGTTCGAACCTTAAGGGTCTGCCGGAACCCGAAATCCAACAAAATTCTATCCACGTTCCTAGCCAACTCATTGATCTTAGACAGTTTTTCTTCAATAAAAGCATTGAAACTCTTTTGCAGACTAATAAATTCTTTAATATTAGATTCAAAATCTGAGGGCATCTTATTATAATTTCCATAAGAATTGTTGTACTAATTACCATAATTATTAGAGGAATTACTAGGGAACGGCCTAGGATTAAAATTACCTCTATATGCGTTGTTACCAAAATTGTTCCTACCAACAAAATTCACATCCATAGATTCATTATTATTATCAATCAAAGTAGACAAAGGCATATCATTAGGATCAGAAGAAACAGTATTATTAGCAAACAATTTCATAAGTTCATCCATCTTTCCACTCAAAACATTGATTTCTTCTCTAGCATGAACCTTTTTACTAGTAGATCTTTGAGTTTGCCATTGAGAATAATTAAACACAATATTATCTAGGAGTTTAATAGCTTCTCCTAAAGTGATTTTCATAAAAGTGCCTCCCGCGGCTGAATCTAAAAGATTTCTAGACACAAAATTCAATCCGGCATAAAATTTTTGTATGATCATCCATAAATTCAAACCATGTGTAGGGCAATTACGTATCATTAATTTCATCCTCTCCCAATCTTGTGTAACATGTTCATGATCAAGTTGCTTAAAATTCATAATATTGTTCCTAAGAGAGATGATCTTAGAGGGAGGAAAATACTTAGAGATAAAAGCATCTTTGCACTTATTCCATGAATCGATACTACATTTAGGCGAAGACGAAAACCAAGTTTTAGCACGATCTCTAAGCGATAACGGGAATAGCTTCAATTTAACAATATAATTATCCACATCTTTCTTCTTTTGTATATCACACAAATCAACAAAGTTGTTCAGATGGGTAGCGGCATCTTCACTAGGAAGGCCGGAAAACGGATCTTTCATAACAAGATTCAGCAAAGCAGTATTAATTTCACAAGATTCAACATCGGTAAGAGGAGAAATCGGAGTGCTAGTAAAATCACTATTGTTGGTATTAGAAAAGTCGCACAATTTAGTACTATCTTGAGCCATCGTGACAAACAATCCAACACACAAGCACACAAGAAGCAAGCGAAAAGAGACAAACGGAAAAGAGAAGGGGAACGGAAAAAGAGGACGAATAAAACGGCAAGGGTGAAGTGGGGGAGAGGAAAACGAGAGGCAAATGGCAAATAATGTAATGCGAGGGATAAGAGGTTATGATGGGTACTTGGTATGTCTTGACTTGTGGTAGATCTCCCCGCAAACGGCGCCAGAAATCCTTCTTGCTACCTCTTGAGCATTGCGTTGGTTTTCCCTTGAAGAGGAAAGGGTGACGCAGCAAATTAGCATAAGTATTTCCCTCAGTTTTTGAGAACCAAGGTATCAATCCAGTAGGAGACTACACGCAAGTCCCTCAGACCTACACAAATAAATAAGAACCTCGTAACCAACGCGATAAAGGGGTTGTCAATCCCTTCACGGTCACTTACGAGAGTGAGATCTGATAGAGATAATAATAAGATAAATATTTTTGGTATTTTTAAGATATAGATTGAAAGTAAAGATTGCAAAATAAAATAGTTTGGAAACTTATTTGATAAAAGATAGACCCGGGGGCCATAGGTTTCAGTAGTGGCTTCTCTCAAGATAGCATAAGTATTATGGTGGGTGAACGAATTACTGTCGGGCAACTTATAGAAAAGTGAATAATTGTGAGAATATCTAGGCATGATCATGTATATAGGCATCATGTCCACGACAAGTAGACCGAAACGATTCTGCATCTACTACTATTACTCCACACATCGACATCCAGCATGCATCTAGAGTACTAAGTTCATAAGAACAAAGTAATGCATTAGGCAAGATGACATGCTATAGAGGGATAAACTCAAGCAATATGATATAAACCCCATCTTTTTATCCTCGATGGCAACAATACAATACGTGGCTTGCTGCCCCTGCTGTCACTGGGAAAGGACATCGCAAGATTGAACCCAAAGCTAAGCACTTCTACCATTGCAAGAAAGATCAATCTAGTAGGCCAAACCAAACTGATAATTCGAAGAGCCTTGCAAAGATAACCAATCATACATAAAAGATTTCAGAGAAGAATCAAATATTTTTCATAGATAAACTTGATCATAAACCCACAATACAGCGGATCTCAACAAACACACCGCAAAAAGAGTTCCATCAAATAGATCTCCAAGAAGATCGAGGAGAACATTGTATTGAGATCCAAAGAGAAAGAAGAAGCCATCTAGCTAATAACTATGGACCCGAAGGTCTGAGGTAAACTACTCACACATCATCGAAGACGCTATGGTGTTGATGTAGAAGCCCTCCGTGATCGATGTCCCCTCCGGGGGAGCTCCGGAAAAGGCCCGAAGATGGTATCTCTTGGGTACAGAAGGTTGTGGCGGTGGAAATAGGGTTTTGTGATGCTCCTGGATGTTTTCCGGGTATGTGGAGGAAGAAGTGGGTCGGTGGAGCCACGAGGGGCCCATGAGGGTGGAGGGCGCGCCTAGGGGGTAGGCGCGCCCCCTGCCTCGTGGCCTCCTTGTTGGCTGCTTGACGTCCACTCCAAGTCCCCTGGATCACGTTTGTTCCAAAAATAACTCTCCCGAAGGTTTTATTCCGTTTGATATTCCTTTTCTGCGAAACACTGAAATAGGCAAAAAATAGCAATTTGCACTGGGCCTTGGGTTAGTAGGTTAGTCCCAAAAATAATATACAAGTGTATAAATAAGTCCATTAACATCCAAAACAAATAATATAATAGCATGGAACAATCAAAAATTATAGATACGTTCGAGACGTATCAATGCTCAATATTCCATGAGTTTTGCAACTGTGTGCCATCTCCGGTCTCTAGACGGATTGCGCCATGTCTGGTGACTCGTACCACCCGGTAAGGGCCTTCCCACTTTGGTGATAACTTGTTTGTACCCTTGGCAGACTGAACACGCCTAAGGACAAGGTCACCTTCCTCAAACACCGGGCATGAACCCTGCGGCTATGATAGCGACGCAGGGCTTGTTGGTAGCGTGCAACACGCGTAGCAGCCTAGAGACGGTTCTCCTCAAGTAGCACAGAGTTGTCATGCCAGTGCTGATCTTGCGCTACTTCATCTTAGGCAAGCACTCGAGGGGACCCGTAAATGAGTTCCGTGGGGATAACTGCTTCTGCCCTGTAGTCAGGGAGAAGGGAGTCTGTCCGGTAGCTCGGTTAGGTGTCGTTCTGAGGGACCAGAGAACTACTGGCAACTCCGCCTGCCGTGCTTCTGCAGCATATTGAAAGTTCTTCTCTTGAGTCCACGAAGAACTTTAGCATTTGCCCTCTCAGCTTGTCCATTGCTCCGGGGGTGTGCCCCAGAAGCGAATGAGATTTTGCATCCGAGGGTGTGAACGTATTGCATGAAGGTGTGGATCTTGAACTGGGTGCCGTTGTCTGTGATGATCCTTGTTGGAACTCCGACACAACACACCAATTCTTTCAAGAATTTGATAGCTGACTGAGTAGTCACCTGTCTCATGGCAGTCACTTCCGGCCACTTTGTAAACTTGTCGATGGCAAAGAACAAGAATTCAAAGCCCCCGATCTCTCGGGGGAAGGGGTCGAGGATATCGACCCCTTAGACCGAAAATGGCCATGATAGAGGGATGGTCTGAAGGGCTTGGGCAGGCAGGTGTGTTCTCTTGGAATGGAACTGACAGGCTTTGAGGGAGTCCTGGATTAGGGGGTCCTCGGACAGCCGGACCATATACTTAGGTCGGACTGTTGGACTATGAAGATACAAGATTGAAGACTTCATCCCGTGTCCGGATGGGACTCCCCTTTGCGTGGAAGGCAAGCTTGGCGATTCGGATATGTAGATCTCCTCCCTTGTAACCGACTGTGTGTAACCCTAGCTCCCTCCGGTGTCTATATAAACCAGATGGTTTTAGTCCATAGAACAACAATCATACCATAGGCTAGATTCTAGGGTTTAGCCTCTCCAATCTCGTGGTAGATCAACTCTTGTAATACTCATATCATCAAGATCAATCAAGCAGGAAGTAGGGTATTACCTCCATCGAGAGGGCCCGAACCTGGGTAAACATTGTGTCCCCTGCCTCCTGTTACCATCCGCCTTAGACGCATAGTTCGGGACCCCCTACCCGAGATCCGCCGGTTTTGACACCGACATTGGTGCTTTCATTGATGGTTCCACCGTGTCGTCATCATAAGGCTTGATGGCTCCTTTAATCATCGGCAACGATGCGATCCAGGGTGAGGTTTTCCTTCCCGGACAGATCTTCGTATTCGGCGCCTTCGTACTGCGGGCCACCTCGCTTGGCCATCTGGAGCAGATCGAGAGCTATGCCCCTGGCCATCAGGTCAGGTTTGGAAGCTTGAACTATACCGCTGACATCCGCGGAGACTTGATCTTCGACGGATTTGAACCCATGTCAGGTATGCCGCACAGTCACGATGAGCATGATTTAACTCTGCCATCGGACACTGTTCGGGGGATCACACCTGTAACGACTCCAGCCCTTGATCCGGAGCAGATCGCACCGTCCGATGACGGGTAGATGGACCCCACCCCAGAGGCCAAACACTCAGCGGGCGATAGAGCCGAATACTGACTTCACCTCCTACGAGACCTGTGTTGCCGGACCTATGGATTCGTCTCCGGCCATGGTCTTCAAACCGCCTGCATCCATACCTATCAATCTGATTGGGCGCCAACCACGGAGTTTTCCTCCATGGATATCTTTCAGCACTCGCCCTTGGGCGATGCCCTAAATTCATTAAGGTCTCTCTCCTTGTCAGGAGGCCCTTGGCCGAACTGTGTTCGGCTCGAGTGGGAAGCGGATAATGAAGAAATTCGTTCCCCACCCACCACCCACTTAATAGCCACTGCGACGACTTAACTGACATGCTTGATTTCAGCTCCGAAGACATCGATGGTATGGATGACGATGCGAGAAACAAACAGGAACCACCACCCGCAGGGCGCTGGACTGCCACTTCATCACATGATACGTACATGGTGGATACACCCCAAGAAAATGATGATGAGGAACGGGAAGAAGCAGCGAAGGAAAATTCCCTCGAGAAGCAACAAAGCAACAGCGTAAGCACCGCTCCAAATCCGGCCCCGGCAAAAACAGCGATAACATTGCAAGAAAGAGTAACACCCCGGTCGACCCCAAAGGAGACAACGACCACATGAACCCAGCGGTGGAGCAGGGTGAACCAGCGGACGACGAACATAGTACGGAGCTGCTGACAGGTCATGACGACCCCGAGGGTAAAACCCATCAACCTGTCTCCGGAGACATGAATAGTCCGGACGATGATGCACACATCATCCCTGAAAGACACTTGGAACAAGAGAACCTTCATAAAAGGCTCATTGAAACCGCACGGAGCCTGTAGAAGCAGAAGCAAAGGCTTAAGACCGCGCAGAATACGCTCAACAGCAGATGGAATAAAGTGCTTGACACGGAAGAAAAGTATGGCGGTAATCGCCACACAAAAAGCTATCCAAAGTGCAAGTTGTTGCCTGAATTCGACGATGAGGCCTTAGCGCCCACTCAGCCGGAAAATAAAATGGCCGATCAACCGGACTGGCCACCCCGTGGTCGCGATAGGGCGGCTAACGATGACGTACACAAGTCAGCACACGAGCTACATGAGGACTTACACAAAAAAGCCGGTTTGACCAGGTCCATTTATGGACCTAGGAAGCGCATTCTGGCACAGAATCATCGCCGCCCAAATGACTATACTGACAGAATAATGGTTCGGAATCAAAACCGAACACTACAACCGTCAGACACACCCAAATACAGGGGTGCTGCGCACCCCCTATGCTTCACCGACGAGGTACTGGATCATGAATTCCCAGAAGGATTCAAACCCGTGAACATAGAGTCATACGACGGAACAACAGACCCTGGGGTCTGGATTGAGGATTTTATCCTTCACATCCACATGGCTCGTGGAGATGATCTCCACGCCATCAAATACTTGCCCTTAATGTTGAAAGGACCAGCAAGGCACTGGTTGAAAAGCCTCCCCGAAAACTCAATTGGAAGTTGGGAAGCGCTCGAGGACGCTTTCAGGGCCAATTTTCAAGGGACCTATGTCCGACCTCCGAATGCAGATGATTTAAGTCACATAATTCAACAACCCGGAGAGTCAGCCCGAAAGCTTTGGAACAGATTCCTAACTAAGAAGAATCAAATTGCTGATTTCCTGGATGCCGAAGCCTTAGCAGCTTTCAAACATAGTGTCCGGGACGAATGGCTTGCCAGACACCTCAACCAGAAAAAACCAAGGACAATGGCAGCCCTAACAAGCCTTATGACCTGCTTTTGCACGGGCGAGGATAGTTGGCTGGCTTGCAGCGACACCAACGACCCAAGCACATCCGAAGTCAGGGATGGCAATGGAAAACCACGACGCGATAAAAGCAAGCGTCGAAGCAATGAAGACAGCCCAGACAACACGGCGGCAAACGCCGGATTCAGGGGCTCTCGACCCGGTCAATGGAAAAAGCCATTCAAAGGCAGCAGAGATGGACCGTCCAGCCTAAACAAGATTCTGGACAGATTATGTTAGATTCACGGCACCTCCGATAAACCTGAAAATCACACCAATAGAGAATGATGGGTCTTTAAGCAGGCCGGCAAGCTAAACGCCGAACACAAGGGGAGGGAGACACCAAGTGAACACGAGGATGAGCCTCACCAACAAAACACTAGGGGACAGAAAAAATTCCCACCAGAAGGCAAAATAGTGAACATGATTCACGTAACGAAGAGGAGCACACGCGCGCTCCGAGACGTATGCACCATAGAGCCCGTTACCCCCATGTTCAACCCTTGGTCGGCCTGCCCAATCACTTTTCATCGCAGGGGTCATCCGACTAGTACCTGGGACGGAGGATCGGTTGCCTTGGTACTAGACCCAATAATTGACGGATACCATCTCACCCGAGTCCTTATGGACGGCGGCAGTAGTCTTAATCTGATATATTAAGACACAGTCCGCAAAATGGGGATAGACCCCACAAGAATCAGCCAGAGCAATACTACCTTTAAAGGAGTAGTACCAGGCCTAGAGGCCCGCTGCACGAGCTCTATAATACTAGAGGTTGTATTCGGTTCTCCTGACAACTTTCGAAGCGAAGAATTAACCTTCGACATTGCTCCATTCCGAAGTGGCTATCAAGCACTACTCGGAAGAACAGCCTTCGCTCGTTTTAATGCAATACCGCATTACGCTTATCTTAAGCTCAAGCTGCATGGTCCACGTGGCATCATCATAGTTAGCAGAAACTCAGAGCGTTCCTTACATGCGAAGGAATGTACGGCGGCTTTCGTAGCCGAACACTGAACGACCCCCCCAACCAGAATAAATGATCGGTCGTCAAGACCGTGGACATGGCTAGACGAGTCCGGCACCCCCCTCGCTGTAACAGTTTAGATAAACCTGAGATTGGGCCGATAGATATACCCCCATAGGTGGCGCTAGGGGCTTCCCGCATGTAAAAAGTACTATAGTTCGGTTTGACCTTACTTAGGGGCTTCCCGCGTGGCCGTTTGGAACTTGCCTAAAATTGAGGAGTCGTACTAACGAGCATGATTGGGTTACCCACACCCGTATTGATGAGAATCCCATGATAAGGGGACACGATCTCTGCTTCAACAAGATGTGCCATAAAACCGCCTCGCAACACGTGCAGTGGCTGGTTGGGAAAAACGGTTCGAATAATGACCGAGGCCAAGGCGTGATGTCACGTTATGAAAAGTTGTCAGCAGATTAGATTTGTGGAAATATTATACTCTCTACGGTGGTATGTGGAATTTGTTTTGCAGAGCCGGACACTATCCTTGTGTTCAAAATCTTCTATGGAGTATTCGGAGGAGGAACCCGCCTTGCAATGGCGAAGACAATCTGCGCGCCGGACTCATCATCATTGAAGCCTGGTTCAAGGGCTACTGAGGGAGTCCTAGATTAGGGGGTCCTCGGACAGCCGGACTATATACTTTGGCCGGACTGTTGGACTATGAAGATACAAGATTGAAGACTTCATCCCGTGTCCGGATGGGACTCTCCTTTGCGTGGAAGGTAAGCTTGGCGATTCAGATATGTAGATCTCCTCCCTTGTAACCGACTCTGTGTAACCCTAGCTCCCTCCGATGTCTATATAAACCAGAGGGTTTTAGTCCGTAGAACAACAATCATACCATAGGCTAGCTTCTAGGGTTTAGTCTCTCCGATCTCGTGGTAGATCAACTCTTGTAATACTCATATCATCAAGATCAATCAAGCAGGAAGTAGGGTATTACCTCCATCGAGAGGGCCCGAACCTGGGTAAACATTGTGTCCCCCGCCTCCTATTACCATCCGCCTTAGACGCATAGTTCGGGACCCCCTACCCGAGATCCGCCGTTTTTGACACCGACATGCTTCACATTTCATGACGAGCTCAACTGCATCTTGGAGGGTTGTGGGTTAATAGAATCCTTGCCGGAATGCTTTCCCAACTAATGCCCTTGATCCAATGTGTGAGCCGCACATTCCTCTGTGAATATCAGCCAGCAGTTCCTTTCCATCCTCCCGGCAAACACACTTCAATTTCACACCGTTGGGCCTCCTTCTGTACAGAGTGTCATCGACAAACTAATACATACTGGCCCTCCGGGCTACTGTTTCAACTTCATCATGATTGCTAGGGAGTTCTCCGGTTTGTGGGAAGTGGACAATGTGCCTTGCCCAAGTTGGAGCCTGGGGCTCGGCAATGAGCACTAGCGGCACCTCCTCGGCTGCGGAAGCACCAGCCTTGTTCGCAGGGTCCATAGGCCCGCTGGAGGGGGTGGTCCGGCAGGTTGTGAGGAGTTGTTTCTGGTAGGGTCTCTGCCTGGAGTGGATGGCTCTGCTGGGAGAGGCTTATTGTAGTCCATCTTTGTCCTTTTACGAGCCATTTGTGGCTAGTGATATGGAGGGCTGAGAGAGATGGAGAACAAAAGTTCCTGGTTCCACAGGAAGCTTTTGCACAACACACTTTGACAGGTGATCAGCTATGCTGTTTTCTGCACGGGGTACATACTCTGTTTTCATCCCGTCAAAGTGCTCCTCCAATCTCCTTACTTCCTCGATGTATGCTTCCATCAATGGGCTTTGGTAATCCTTGTTGACTTGTCTCACCACGAGATGTGAATCTCCTCGAATTACCAGCTTCTTAATTCCCAATTCTGCTGCAATCCCGAGACCGGCAAGGAGCCCTTCATACTCTGTTGTATTGTTGGTGGCTTCTTCCTGTGCAAAGTGCATCTGGACGACGTACTTCAAGTGCTCGCCAGAGGGGGCAACAAGAAGCACGCCAGCCCCTGCACCTTGTAGGGAAAAAGCACCATCAAAATACATAATCCATTCTTGGGGTGATTCCTTGCCAGTGAGAGTTGTCTCTGTCCTTTCCTCATCAAGGGACGGCATCCATTCTGTAATAAACTCTGCCAATGCCCTACTCCGAATAGTTGAAGTGCTCTCAAACTTCAAACCAAAGCTGGATAACTTCAAAGCCCATTCCACTATTCTGCCAGTTGCCTCGGGGTTTCGGAGTATCCTTTGCAATGGAAAACGAGTAACAACCGTAATCTCATGGGCTTGGAAGTAGTGGCGCAGTTTCCTTGAGGCCATAATGAGACCAAAGATCAACTTTTGCACACCAGAGTACCTCGATCTAGCCCCCTGTAATAAGGAGCTGACAAAGTACACTGGGCGCTGCACCACTTTCTTCCTTGACACGTCCTTGGGGTTGCTCTCGTTGCCATGCTCATTGCTATCCTGGTCCTTTTCTGACTCTACCGTGATCTGGCCACTTTCAGCCTCACTCACCTCTCGCTACGCTACCAAAGGTGCACTGACCACTTGGTTGGTTGCCGCCAAGTATAGCAACAATGGTTCTTGGGGTTTGGGTGCAACCAAGGTGGGCACAAACGATAGGTAGGCTTTCAATTCTTGCAGAGCTGCATCTGCTCCCGGGGTCCATTTCATAGGCCCCGCCTTCTTCAAACCCATGAAGAACAGCAGGGCACGCTCGGCAGACTTGGGGATAAATCTGCTCAGCGCGGGAACACATCCCGTCAAGCGCCTCACATCCTTAATTGTCATTGGTGCTTGGATCTGCTCAATGGCCTTGATCTTTTCGGGGTTGGCTTTGGTCCCCCGATGGGACACGAAGAACCCAAGTAGCTTGCGGAGGGAACACCAAATACACATTTCTCCGGATTAAGTTTCAGATTGATCTTGCGCAGATTAGCAAATGTCTCTTCCAAATCCTGGATAAGGGTGGCCTTTTCCTTTGTTTTTACCACAATATCATCCATATAAGATTCTATATTTTTGTGCAACTATCGCTCAAAACCAATCTGGACTGCCCTTGCAAAAGTGGACCCAACACTCTTTAATCCGAACGGCATGCAGACAAAGCAGTACGTACCACATGGAGTGATGAATGATGTCTCCTCTTCATCTTCCTTAGACATGAAGATCTGATGATATCCTGAGTATGCATCTAGAAAGGAGAGAAAATCACATCCCGAAGTAGAATCCACAATCTGGTCGATGCGCGGCAAGGGAAATGGGTCCTTCGGGCAAGCTTTGTTGAGGTCTATGAAGTCAATGCAAAGATTCCACTTCCCAGTAGCTTTCAGGACCACTACTGGATTTGCCAACCATCTAGGATGCAGTAATCCTCTGACCAAACCAGCTGCCTCCAACTTCTTAATCTCTTCAGCAATGAACTTCTGCCTCTCCAAGGCCTGCTTCCGTACTTTCTGCTTGATGGGTCGGGCATGCGGGAAGACAGCAAGGTGGTGCTCAATTACCTCCCTAGGAACACTGCTACCTCTTGAGCACTGCGTTGGTTTTCCCCGAAGAGGAAGGGATGATGCAGCAAAGTAGTGTAAGTATTTCCCTCAGTTTTTGAGAACCAAGGTATCAATCCTGTAGGAGGCTATGCACGAGTACCTCGTACCTGCACAAAACAAATAAATCCTCGCAACCAATGCAAATAGGGGTTGTCAATCCCTATAAGGCCACTTACGAGAGTGAGATCTGATAGATATGATAAGATAATATTTTTGGTATTTTTATGATAAAGATGCAAAGTAAAATAAAGGCAAAGTAAATAGCAAAGGAAATAACTAAGTAGTAGGAGATCAATATGATAAAGATAGACCCAGGGGCCATAGGTTTCACTAGTGGCTTCTCTCAAGAGCATAAGTATTCTACGATGGGTGAAAAAATTACTGTTGAGCAATTGACAGAATTGAGCATAGTTATGAGAATATCTAGGTATGATCATGTATATAGGTATCATGTCCGAGACAAGTAGACCGACTCATGCCTGCATCTACTACTATTACTCCACTCATCGACCGCTATCCAGCATGCATCTAGAGTATTAAGTTAAAAACGGAGTAACGCCTTAAGCAAGATGACATGATGTAGAGGGATAGACTCACGCAATATGAAGAAAAATCCATCTTGTTATCCTCGATGGCAAAAATACAATACGTGCCTTGCTGCCCCTACTGTCACTAGGAAAGGACACCGCAAGATTGAACCCAAAGCTAAGCACTTCTCCCATTGCAAGAAAGATCAATCTAGTAGGCCAAACCAAACTGATAATTCGAAGATACTTGCAAAGATAACCAATCATACATAAAAGAATTCAGAGAAGATTCAAATATTATTCATAGATAGACTTGATCATAAACCCACAATTCATCGGTCTCAACAAACACACCGCAAAAAGAAGATTACATCGAATAGTTCTCCACAAGAGAGGGGGAGAACGTTGTATTGAGATCCAAACAGAGAGAAGAAGCCATCAAGGTACTAACTATGGACCCGTAGGTCTGAGGTAAACTACTCACACTTCATCGGAGAGGCTATGGTGTTGATGTAGAAGCCCTCCGTGACCGATGCCCCCTCCAGCGGAGCTCCAGAACAGGCCCCAAGATGGGATCTCATGGATACAAAAAGTTACGGCAGTGGAATTAGGGTTTTGGCTCCGTATCTGATAATTTGGGGGTACGTGGACATATATAGGAGTAAGGAGTACGTCGGTGGAGCAACAGGGGGCCCACGAGGGTGGAGGGCGCGCTTGGTGGGGGTGGGCGCGCCCCCTACCTCGTGGCCTCCTGTTTCCTTTCTTGACGTGGGGTCCAAGTCTCCCGGGTCTTGTTTGTTGAGAAAATCATGTTCCCAAAGGTTTCATTCCGGTTGGACTCCGTTTGATATTCCTTTTCTTCGAAACCCTAAAACAGGCAAAAAACAACAATTCTGGGCTGGGCCTCCGGTTAATAGGTTAGTCCCAAAAATAATATAAAAGTGGATAATAAAGCCCAATAATGTCCAAAACAGTAAATAATATAGCATGGAACAATCAAAAATTATAGATATGTTGGAGACGTATCAAACACCAAGGATATCAGATGGCTGCCAAGCAAACACATCGATATTTGCCCGTAGGAAGGCAATGAGCGTGCTTTCCTATTTGTCATCGAGGGTGGCGCTGATAGTGAAAGTACCATCAATGCCAGCAAGACTTGCCGGGACCTTCTTCACTTGGGGTGTCGCAACCTTGGATCTCTTGCTATTGGAACACTCCGGCACGTCGTCAACGGGTGTCGTGCACTCGGAGGGGGCACGCTTCTCAGACTCCTTGCCGGAGGTCCTACAATCCCTCTTCTTTCCTTTGCTTTCCTAGGCAGGAACTGCTGCCGCCGCAGCCTTTGCTGTGACTACATCCCGATACATCTTGTCCACACAGATAATTGAATCCTTCTCATCTGACGGGATAGTGAGTGAGGGAGTCCTGGACTAAGGGGTCCTCGGGCGTCCGACCTGTTATCAATGGGCCGGACTGATGGGCTATGAAGATATGAAGACCGAAGACTGTACCCGTGTCCAGATGGGACTCTCCTTGGCGTGGAAGGCAAGCTTGGCAAAAAACTATGAAGATTCCATATTATGTAACCGACTCTATGTAACCCTAGATCCCCCCGGTGTCTATATAAACCGGAGGACTTAGTCTAGATAGGGGATACTCAATACTGTAGTCATACAGGGTAGACTTCTATGGTTTAGCCATTACAATCTCATGGTAGATCAACTCTTGTAATACCGGTATTTATTAATATCAATCAAGCAGGACATAGGGTATTACCTCCATCAAGAGGGCCCAAACCTGGGTAAAGCTTTGTGTCCTTTGTCTCCTGTTACCATCAACCTTAGATGCACAGTTCGGGACCCCCTACTCGAGATCCGCCGGTTTTGACACCGACATTGGTGTCTTCATTGAGAGTTCCTCTGTGCTGTCGCTGAAAGGTTTGATGGCCCCTTCAATCACTAATAATGCCGCTGTCTACGAAGAAACTTTCCTCCCCGGGCAGATCTTTGTGTTCGGCGGCTTCAGACTACGGGCCAACTCATTTGGCTATCTGGAGCAGATCAAAAGCTACGCCCCTTCCCATCAGGTTAGATTCGGGAGCTTAAACTACGTCGCGGACATCCGTCGAGACTTGATCTTCGCCGGATTCGATACTGCGGTAGCCGCTCCCGACCACCCCGATGCTCATGACTTAAATCTATCATCGGGCCGCATCCAGGAGATCGCTCTTGTAACCGCTCTAGCCCTAGAGTCGGAGCAGGTCGCGTCATCCAAAGATGGGAGGATTAACCCCACCACGGAGGTCACAGATTCCACGACGTTGGAGCCACACAGGGACCTGGTCTCACTCAATGCCTATGCCACCTGAACACCAGACTCGTCTTCGGCTGTAGGTTCTGAACCACGTGAGCCCGCGGATGCCGAGCTTGATCGTTTATCGATCTTCGAATTCAGCGCCACAGACATCTTCGAGCACCCGAATCTGGGCGATATGCTAAACTCGTTAAAAAGTCTGTCCTTAGCGGAGGACTCTCAGCCGAATTATATCCGGCTCGAACTAGGGGCTGAAGATTGAGAATTTCACTTCCCACCCGCCACCCACTTTATAGCCACTGTCGAGGATTTGACCGACGAACTTGATCACGACTCTGAGGACATCGACGGTATGGACGACGATGCCGGAGAAGAAGAAGACCAGAACCCACCGTTCACCGGACGCTGGACAGCCACTTCCTCGTATGACGTATACATGGTGGATGCACGAAAGGAAAACAACGACGACGACAAGGAAGACCCAGTTGAGGATAAACCTTCTGAAATACAGTCCAAGCGCTGGTGTCAGCGGTGCCACTCTAAGTCACGCCGCATTAAAGTTAGCAACACCGGCACATGAGAAGATGACACTCCGGAAGGTGCCGAAGACAACGAAGACCCCATCGACACAACAAACGAACAAGATGGATGGGAATATGCGCATGTTAGCCCTATTAAACAGGCCACACACAAAGATTCGGAGGACGATAGTTACCTTCCGCTCTCCGAGGACAAGGTGAGCCTCGGCACTGAGGATTTCATCGTGCCTGAGGAACCTCTTGAGCTGGAGCGCTTCAAGCGCTAGCTAATAGCCACTGCAAGGAGCCTGAAGAAGAAGCAGCAGCAGCTTCAAGCTGACCAGGATCTGCTCAACGATAAATGGACTGATGTCCTAGCAGCCGAAGAATACGGCCTCAAGCGCCCAACCAAAAGCTACCCAAAGCGTAAATTGCTGCCTTAGTTCGACGAGGAGGCGCCATAGTATATACCACCATCGTACAAAGCGGCTAACCGGCCACCGCGTGATCGGGACAAAACGACAACCCATGCCAAAGACTAGCCCGCCCCGCCTCATCACTCAGGCAAAAGTAAATTTGACCACGGCCATACATATGACCTCCGGCAGAACCTGAACAATAAAGCAGGACCTACCAGATCAATCTACGGATCGCGAGGACGCACCTCGACATGTGACAACGACCGACTATTCGGACGTGACAAACCCAGTCATGCGCAGGCCGAACACCGCAGCCGGACTCCATCAGAGCCACGTCATGATACGGCCTGACACAGAGGCCCCGCACACCCTCATTGCTTCATTGATGAGGTCCTGGACCACGAATTCCCCTAAGGATTCAAGCCCGTGAACATAGAATCATACGATGGGACCACGGACCCCGTGGTGTGAATCGAAGACTTCATTCTCCACATCCATATGGCACGCGGAGATGACCATCACGCCATCAAATACCTCCCTCTAAAACTCAAGGGCCGAGCTCGGCATTGGCTAAACAGTCTGCATGAAAATTCCATCGGCAGTTGGGAGGACTTGGAAGAGGCTTTCCTCGATAACTTCCAAGGTACATATGTTCGACCTCCGGACGCCGATGACTTAAGCCATATAGTCCAGCAGCCCGGAGAGTCCGCCAGGAAATTCTAGACAAGGTTCCTACCTAAAAAGAACCAAATCGTTGACTGTCTGGACACTAAAGCTCTAGCAGCTTTCAAACATAGCATCCGCGATGAATGGCTCCTTGGCCAAGAAAAGCCAAAATCCATGGCGGCCCTCACGGCACTAATGACCCGCTTTTGTGCGGGCGAGGACAATTGGTTGGCTCGTAGCAAAAACACCGAAGACACGATGGTCAACACCAGATTCCGTGGCTCTAAGTCTGGTCAGCGGAAGAAGCCGTTCCAAAAGAAGAATTCGGGCCCATCCAGCTTGGACCGCATACTTGATCGTCCATGCCAGATTCATGGCACCCCCGACAAGCCTCCTAATCATAAAAATAGAGAGTGCTGGGTTTTCAAACAGGCCGGCAAATTAAACGCCGAGATTAGGGAAAAAGGATCGCAAAGCGAGGACGATGACGAAGAGCCATGGTAGCGGAACACAGGGGGACAGAAGAAGTTTCCCCCTCAGGTAAAAATGGTGAACATGATATATGCCACCCACATCCCCAAGAGGGAGCGCAAGCATACGCTTAGGGACATCTACGCGTTTGAGCTAGTCGCCCCCAAATTCAGTCCATGGTCGTTGTGCCCGATCACTTTCGATCACCGGGACCACCCGACCAGTATCTGTCACGGGGGCTCAGTCGCACTAATCTTAGACCCAATAATTGATGGGTTTCACCTGACTCGCATCCTTATGGACGATGGTAGCAGCCTCAATCTGCTCTATCAGGATACAGCACGGAAAATGGGCATTAACCCATCAAGGATCAAGCCTACAAGGACTATCTTTAAAGGAGCCATACTAGGTGTAGAGGCCTGCTGTACGGGCTCAATCACATTAGAGGTTGTCTTCGGATCTCCGGACAACTTCTGAAGCGAGGAGTTTATCTTCGAGATCATCCCATTCCACAGCGGCTATCATGCACTGCTCAGATGAACTATGTTTGCTCGATTCAACACAGTGCCACACTATGCTTATCTCAAGCTCAGGATGCCTGGTCCACGCGGCGTCATAACAGTCAATGGCAATACAGAACACTCTCTCTGTACAGAAGAGCACACAGCTACCCTAGCAGCAGAAGTACAAAGAGGACTTCTCAAGCAGAACCTTCATTTAGCTATCGAGCCCGCGGACACCCTTAAGAGGGTCCGAACTACTCTGCAGCAGGAGAGCTCGGCTCGTCAGGAGCTCGACTAGCAGTCCGGCCTCCGTCTCAGTCCCGACCAAGTGGTGGCATTCGTGTCGTGCATACATAACTACGCACTTAAAATTCCATGGGCATTGACGGAGGCACAGATAACTTGTGACCCATGGCACGGCTCAACGACATCAGATACACACATACTGTCACTTTTACTTATTTTCCTTTTAGGTCTCAATCCCACAGGCCCCATCGGGGGGTCTGGTCATCAGTCCTCTTGTAGGATAAATACACCAAGACGGCGAGAAGCGTGGACATATGGGGAACTTTTTAGGTGATTCTGTTAATGATAACTCTACCTATTTTCCAGGACCCATATGTAGCTCTCCCCTGGTTTCGGCATGTTAAATAGCCTATTGCTTATTGCACTATTTGTATCAATGCGCCTTGACGTACTAATTACATTACAATGAAAACAGTTTGTAGCTGGAGCTTTAGGACCCCAGTTGTTTACCTTTATGTCTTTTCTATTTTCTTTCTCTCTTTTCTTTTTTAGATTCCCTATGGATAACCCCATCAGGTAGCACCCATACACTTTGGTACGTTTGACGTTTGCCAGGGGCTTTATAGCACCTTACACTATGGCAACAAAAGTCCAAACACTTTCTATAAGTATAGTTCGGCACCCCGAATTTAGCATTATATGCATTGGCTCCGAATCATGTGTTTGGTCAATAGTTGGGTTGCCCGGATCCTATGCTTGCTACCCTACATTCCGCTACATCGGCTAGGGTAGTAAAGGGAGAACTATTGTGATTGTGTCCTGGTCTAAACCGGATGAGCACCTCAGTAGAGAAAGCCTAAAACTGGATGTCATGATGCGGCGAGAGCTGGTCAGCTGTTCGGAGGTCTCAAATCGTCGGAGATTTTTCTGCATTTCGTGAAGGATCGGTACTGCCCAATCAGACGCCGACAGCACTTTGGTTCGTATACTAGAGGATACACCTATGTTTTATTATAAAACTCCAATGGCTAAGTGGGGGCGTTCAAGCCGTATAGTTTGGTTGCCTGGTTCGTTGCGCTAAACAACTCCTTCAAGGACCATATAATTGGATCAAGATTGTTTAGATTCCATCCCGAACACCTCCGTACTACCTACGCGAGGGCTGAAGCCGACGACTGGTTAACCCTCAAATTTCATACAACACGGCCGCACAGGAGGAAAGAATCAAAACATAATAAAAATTATATATTACAAAGCGGATTTGTTGTCATCATGCAAGACAAAATACGAGTGTATTCACTCGAAAATAACGTCCTGCCCGCACCGCGTGGCTACAATACGATACCCCTCGAGGACATCCGCAAAATAACGCTCGGGTGTATGGTGCTCCTTTCCCTTCGGCGGCCCCTTGGTCAGCTCAATGGCTTCCATTTTCGCCCACCACATCTTGCAGCGAGCAAAGGCCATCCGGGCACCTTCAATACAGAGCGATCAATTTACGACCTCAAGTCGCAGGCAGGCACTAACAAGCCGCTTCACAAGCCCGAAGTAGCTGCGGGGTACCGACGCAGCAGGCCATAGCCGGACTATCAGGTCCCTCATGGCCAGCTCGGCTGCCTTGTGTAGCTCGACCAATTGTTTCAGCTGGTCGCTGAAGGATACCGGATGTTCTGGTCCAAGATATTGAGACCACAATAGCTTCTCCGTAGAACTCCCTTCCTTGGCTTGATAGAATTCAGCAACATCGGATACACTGCGCGGCAAATCCGTAAATGCCCCTGTGGAGCACCAAATTCAGGTAAGCAACACGAGCGTTCCCTTCATCAACTTGCTTTGCATGATGAGAAACTTACCCGCCGCAATCTTCTTAGCCGCCTGGAGTTCTTGAAGAGCGCTCTGGGCTTTGGCTCGAGCCTCTTGTGCGCTCTAGCGAGCCTTGGCAAGTTGGGACGCCTGTGTCTTAGAATCACGCTCCAGGGACTCGTACTTCTTAACGGCATCGTGCTTTTCGCATGCAGCGCATTCCTTGGCCGCTTTGTCCTCGGCCTCCGCTAATGCCTTCTTGAGGGCCGCCACCTCAGTCGTGGCCCCTAGCATAGTCCATGACACTTTAGTCAGCACAAAGTATTCATCCTTCCTAACATACACGCACAAGTTATTGCATACCATTGCTGTCCTCCAGCCGTGTCTTCACAAGACTGGGCTCTTCCACGGCCCGCTCCAGGCTCCGCTATAGTTCGGAGAGCTCCGCAGTATGAGCGGCAGCAGCCAGCAGGGACGCCTGCTTATTCACATAGACATCATATGTTAGACTCCTGCGAAACTTGTTTTGATCCTTTGTTTGGCTTTTCTTTCCGAACACCGAACAGAGCATCAGGGGCTACTGTCTATGCTGTGATATTCTTTCTACAATTATTATTACCTCAAAGCCTGTTAAAAGGCTAGTGCAGGGTTCGGTCAGTCCACTTTTGGCAGACTGAACCTTTTTTATCACCGTACCCATGAGGGCACGATGCTCATCTACAATGGAAGCGTCTCGCAATGCTTCCAGTAGATCGTCCGGTGCCTCTGGTCAGACAGAGGTCACTAGCGTAACAGGCACACTCCCTCCTTTCGTGGAAGGCCGTTCGCTAGACTCCAGAGGCATATAGGTTTCCGGAATGATATCTAGCTGAGGGCCGAATGGAACTCGGTCCCCACCATCAGTATCCATGGGGGTTTCTTCCCCCGTGTATCCGGCGGTCGTGGAGTCACCCTTGGACGCCGCCCTGACGATCTCCGGAGCCTCCCCTTTGTTGGGGAAGGCCCTTTGGGACACCACCTCGTCATCACCCTTGGGCAAGGCAGAGTGAGCAGGTGGCGGCGACATGCTAGCCATCTCCTTTGAATCTAGCGAGCCCTTTGTCGAGGACTGCGGAGAACCATCATGGGCCGGACTGTAATAGCATAAATTTAACATATTAATATTACAAAGGGGAAGGGCCGAACATTTGGACGAGCATAAGGTCTTGGGTACTTAAGAAGCGGCCCGAGGCTTGGTCCGGGGCATTCGTTCCGGACTGCTATCGACATCCCACGCGAAGTTATCTACGAGGGAGCCCTTCCCCCTCTTGGGTGCCTTCGCCTCTAGGTTTGTGGAGGCCACCCTTTTCTTCCTTCCCCTTAGGGGGGTAGTTGTCTTCCTCCTCCTCCTCGTCGCCGTCTTAGGAGACCGAAGGGTCAGTCTCATCTTCGGACGATAGTTCCGAAGAATCCTTTCGACGAAGGCCACTCCTGGTCCCCTTGGCTGCCTTTTTGGTCTTTTATTCTGGCACGTCATAAGGCGCCGGGAACAACATCTTCGTCAGGAGTGGGGTCTCTTCGTCTTCGGGTAGCGGGGCTGGACAGTTAATCCTCCTCGCTATGTCGACCTAGGCCTAAGGAAAAAATTGATAGGAGAGCTTAGACTTCTTTCTCACAATACGCTAGTAAAGGTTATGCCTTGAGAGCGTGAAAAAACTTACCAAATTAGCTTGGCGCTTTGAGCTAAGCCCAAGATCCTCGGTTGTAGGCGGTGGCGTCTCGCCGGCCGTGAAGAGCACTTTCGAGATATCCTCGTGCATTGTGCCGAAGAGCTCTAGCAGCGTCTGGTGCTTGGCCGGAGCGAATTCCCATAAATAACAAGTCTGGCGTTGGCACGGGAGGATCCGGCGGATGAGCATAACCTAGATCACATTGACAAGCTTAATCTTTCTGGATATCATGTTCTAGACGCATGTCTGGAGCCCTGTCAGCTCGCCCGGAGCACCCCAGGTTAGGCCCTTCTCTTGCCAGGAGGTGAGCCGCATCGTTACTCCGGATCGGAATTGGGGGGCCGCAGTCCAGTTAGTGTCGCACGGCTCGGTGATATAGAACCATCCTGATTGCCAGCCCTTCACCGTTTCCATGAAAGAACCTTTGAGCCAGGTGACGTTGGGCATCTTACCCAACATAGCTCCACCACACTCTGCCTGTTGGCCTCTCACCACCTTTGGCTTCACATTAAAGGTCTTCAGCCATAGGCCCAAGTGAGGTGGAATGCGGAGAAAGGCCTCGCACACGACTATAAATGCCGAGATGTTCAGGATAAAGTTCGGGGTTAGATCATGGAAGTCTAGCCCATAATAAAACATCAATCCGTGGACAAATGGGTGGAGAGGGAATCCCGGCCCGAGGACAAAATGCGTGAGGAACACCACTCTCTCATGAGGCTCGGGGGTGCGGACGATCTGTCCCTTGGCCGGGAATCGGTGAACGATCTCCTTGGCCAGGTATCCGGCCTCTCGGAGCTCCTCTATATTTTCCCTCTTAACAGAGGAGGTCATCCACTTGCATCCGGCTCCGGATCCAGACATGCTTGGTGCTGGTTTTAATGAGGACTTGGGCGTTGGATCTCAAGGACGGAGAGGCAGGAGGAAAGCATGGGGGAAGAAAGGGGAATCTTATCTCCTTATAAGGGCGGTGAATATCGAACGCCCCCCCCCCCCGCATTCGCCTTAAAATTCGCCTGCTCCCAAGGCTTTGTAAATGGCACGGTCGGGTTACCCACACCCGTATTGATGAGAATCCTGTGATAAGGGGACACGATCTCTGCTTTGACAAGACGTGCCAATGACAACCGCGTCTCGAAAGGTGGGGCAAAAAACGATTCGAAATTATAACCGGATAGGCATGATGTCACATTACTAAAGTTGTCAGAGGATGGGGCTTGTGTGTTATTATATTCTGTCTACGATTGTGTGCGATGTGTGTTACAGGTCCGGACACATTCAATTTGTCTGAAGACTATTCGGGAGTTCAGAAGGAGGAACCCGCCTTGCAATGCCGAAGACAGCACTACGCGCTGGATACCTTGTCATTGAATCCAGGTTCAGGGGCTACTGAGGGAGTCCTGGACTAAGGGGTCCTCGGGCATCCAACATGTTATCTATCGGCCGGACTGATGGGCTGTGAAGATATGAAGACCGAAGACTGTACCCGTGTTCGGATGGGACTCTCCTTAGCATGGAAGGCAAGCTTGGTGAACAACTATGAAGATTCCATATTATGTAACCGATTCTATGTAACCCTAGATCCCCCAGTGTCTATATAAATCGAAGGACTTAGTCTGGATAGGGGATACTCAATACCGTAGTCATACAGGCTAGACTTCTAGGGTTTAGCCATTACGATCTCGTGGTAGATCAACTCTTGTAATACTCATATTCATCAATATCAATCAAGCAGGATGTAGGGTATTACCTCCATCAAGAGGGCCCAAACCTGGGTAAAGCTTTGTGTCCCCTGTCTCCTGTTACTATCAACCTTAGACGCACAGTTCGGGACCCCCTACCCGAGATCCGCCAGTTTTGACACTGACAGTGAGGAGTCCCAATGGCCCAGGCATTTTCAGTGTTTTGTAGGCATAGTGGGATGCTGCCATGAACTTGGCCAGGGCTGGTTGTGCAAGGATCCCATTGTACGACAGGAGGAGATCAACCACATCAAACACAATCTTCTCAGTCCAAAAGTTTAGCTCTCCCCCAGACGTCATTGGCAACGTAATCTTCCCCTTAGGATGACTCCTGCCGGGGTTAACTCCTTGAAACGTGCTGGTGGCCACTAGCTCCTCCTCTCCTATCTGAAGCTTGCTGATAACTGCTGGGGAAATCAGATTCAATCCAGCCCCGCCATCCACTAACATCTTTGTGACCTTGAGGTTGCGAATTATTGGGGAGACCAACAACGGCAAACACCCTACCACTGTGGTGCAGCAAGGGTGATCCTCCTCATCAAAGATGATGGGCGTGCGGGACCACTTGAGCGGCTTCCCGGCCTCTGGTGCTGGTTCCACAGCATTGACCACTCGTGCCCATTGCTTGAGTTGGCGATGAGAGGTGTGCAAAGATGCACCTCCATTAATGCATAGGGCGTCAGTGGCCTTCTGAAATTCCTGCTCACTTGTTTCCTCTTCATCCCCTCCATCACTGGCATCATCACATGTTTCCTTCTCTTGGCCCCTAGCGAGCTTTCCTTGGTTCCGAAAGGGTTTGCCGGGGCGATTTGCTTCACCGCCTCGGCCCTTACCGCCAACAGCATTCTGACCCTTTTCCTTATCACGCTTATCATACTCTGCCCTCTGCTTCTTGACGAGCTGCTCAACCTGCTAACACTCTTGAAGGTTGTGGCCTTTGGTCCGGTGGATCTTGCAGTATGGCCCATCAACTTTCCCAACCTTTTCCACGGCAGCGGCTTCCCGGCAGGCAGTGCACGCGGCAACCTCCTTGTTGGTGGCCTCAGCCTTGGCCTTCTTGTCGGTACTAGGTGTGCCCAAACCTTCTACAGTCATTACTACCTTATCTCTTGGCTTCTTACTATGCTTCTTTCCCTTCCTCTGACTGGTTGATTCGTCCTCATCCTCTGAATCAACATTAATGCAATCTTCCTCTCCGGATAATTTCCTTCCTTCTTCCATTCGGGCACATTTATCCTCCAGTGTATATAGTTCTTTCACAGTCTTGGGCAACCGCACGTTCATTTTGGAACGAATGCGGCGGTTGCACACATTGGACTGGAAAGCTTCTATAACAGTTGCCGGATGGATATTTGGAATATTTCTATGAACTTTATTGAATCTGTGTAAATACTTACGGAGGGTTTCTCCTTCCTTCTGCTGGAGAAGCTGCAGGTCGCTGGGCCTGTCGGGCTCTTGGTGGCCACTGATGAAGGCACCGATGAACTCGTGGCACAGGTTTGCCCATGACAAAATGAAGTTCTCCAGCAACTGCATCAGCCAAGACCTCACACTGGACTTGAGGGCCAAAGGGAAGTAGTTGGCAAACACCTTCTCATCTCTTCCCTTGACAGCCTGAATAGTAATGGTATAGATGCTCAGGAACTCTGTCGGGTTCAGCCTCCCGTCATACTTCTCAGGTATCTCTGGCTTGAACATGCGAACGGACGGCCAACAGACTTGCCGTAGATCTCGTTTAAAGGCAGGGCAGCCAACCTCAAAGGGTAAGCACCCGCCAACACTAAGCGCAAGTTCATCGATGTTGAGGCTGTCGCACCCGTCGGTCTGGAGGGGATTGTCGTGGCGCCATTCAGCGACGACGTGCGCGTCCCCTCGGTGCCTGTCTTCCGGGGTTCGACGTTGGCCCGGACATGCTCGAGGGTCAGAGGAGGCCATCGAGACATCGTCGGGGTCGTGATTCTGCTGTGCCCTTGCTGGCTGCCGTGGCGGGGACTGGACCGTGGGGATGGCCCCCTTCGTACGGCTAGCGGCACGGGAGGTGGCTGTTTCTTGGGGAGGTTGCAATGGGCAAGCTCATCGTGAGCCCCCACCTTTGGCGAACTGAGCAGGCTTTGAATGGTGGCACGCCACTCATCCATCTTCTTGGCTGCTGGCAGGAACCTCGGTAATAGCTGAGCTCGCGCCATGGCCTCCGAGGCCGTGCTTGGCATGGACGTCGATGATGTCGACCGCATCGTCGCTTGTCACCGAATGGTGCCAGCGGCGGCGGTGGCGACGGTGCCCCGCCCATGCTGCTGTGGGACAACCTCTGGGATAGCGTGTTTGCGCAGCGGTGGCGCTAGAAATTAGTGGCTCTGTTGAGTGCAGCGGCCTGGTTGGCTCGCCTGGGAGGAGGCGCATGCGCCGTGGTCGTTCCCGTGATAGGGGCGACTGGAGGGCGATGGCTCGCCCCGGACCGAGCACCATTGATGCGACTGTGCTCGTCGGGGGGGGGGGGTGTGCGGATAGAGTGACCCTCTTGCCCACACCTTGCAGAGCTTGACCGTCGAGATGTTGGTGATGTTATTCTCCACTGGTAGCTCCGGCCACTATGTCGGCCGAGGGGGAGGTGGTAATGGTGCCACCTGCTCCAACCACGCCCCCAGCAGCGTCCACATCCTCGCGAGCTCCCATGTCCCCGCGGCGTTGGAGACCGCGGGTGGAGGAACCTTCGAGGTGGAAAGATGGGCCGATGTGCCAAATTTCTTCTTGGGCGCCATGGTCGATGGAGCCGTCGAGGATGAAAATGTCGATGAAGATGACGCGCGGCGTACACTTTCAGGTTCGAGCAAACGCTCCCCCTACCTGGCACACCAAAGATGTCGCGGAATTTCCGTATCCACCTATGGGACCGGGTGGCCCCTTGTTGGTTCGGTAGGGGGGCGTCGTGTTGCACTAAGAGCAGACCAGCGTACGGCAGCGCGACAGAGAGCACACAAGTGATTTACCCAGGTGCGGGCCGCCGCGAGGCGTAAGACCCTACTCCTGCTTTAGTGGATTGATGGAAGAATAAATGTGGGGGTGCATAGTACACTTGCCCGAGAAGGTTTGCATGTGGCGACTATGCGCGTGTGGTGGCTTGGGGTTGTCAACTTTCCAACCTTCTAACCCCTCCTACGGGTACCATGGGCCTCCTTTTATAGATTAAGGGGTCACCATAGTGACAAAGTGATCATTGTCCACTGATATGATAGCAAACAGTGCTATCACACCTAACTCTGTGGGCTGACCATGTGCATTAAATGCGCCACTTAGTGTCACATCACTGTGCTCCTGGCAAGGCCTATTGGGCTATCTCACCAGCTCCGCACCTATTCTCTTGACACGTCGCGGGACGGTTGTCATCTGCAGGCTTCTCTATAGGAAATGGCTGCCATGTGGTGAATGGCTGCCACTTAATCATCTTGCGGCTTGACACGGCACTGATTGATGATGTGAGTCGTGTTTGAGTGGTTGGTGGGGTGGTTCTGCCCCCGCGAGCCCTGGCAGGTTCTGTCGGGGAGCCTCGGTTGCTTGCTTCTGGTGGTGGCCTCGCCCCTTGCCGGGCTCGCCTGCCCAGCAAGGGAGGCCCTTCTCTTGACGATATCCTGTTCCTTAGGCTCAATCTTGGTCCTTCTGAGATGCATGTTGGTTCTTCGAATCTCTGACTTAAGCCGGTGCTTCAATCTTGATCTTGTGCCTGTGCATAGTTGGTCAACAGACCAAGGGTTTGTTGCACCGACACATTTGTTTTGGGACCATCCCACAATACCGCATTTCATGAGCTTAAGAATTTGCTTACAGATGCTCCTTTGCTTGCCTCGGCCAATTTTGATAAAACTTTTGAAGTTCATTGTGATGCTAGTGACAACGGTATAGGAGGGGCGTTGATGCAAGAGAAGCACCGAATTGCGTATTTCAGTGAAAAACTTTTTGGCGCGTAACTCAACTATCCCATCTATGACAAAGAGTTGTATGCTTTGGTTCGAGTGTTGCATGTGTCGGAGCATTATCTCCGTTGTCGGGTGGTAGGTGCGACATATGCCAGCGGGTGGCTTATCATTGTGGGAGCCAGTAAAACATTGCCGGTGCCTGGAAACGGGATGAGGCGAAGACATGCACGCCGGCAAATCTTACCCAGCTTCGGGGCTCTACGTGGAGATAACACCCCTACTGCTGCTCTGTGGGGTCTCCGCATGATCACTAGATGAACAAGTAGCTACACAAAGCTCCTTGAGCTGTTTGGTGAGAGGATGAAGAAGGGCTCTGCTTGCTCTCTTCTCCTCCCGACGTGGTGTCTAAAACTAGCAGGGATCAACCCTTTGCATGGGTGTCCTGGGGGGTTTATATAGGCCTACCCCCCGGGGGTACAATGGTAATCCGGCTGGGTGTGGGGCCCAGCCATCCATGTCTTCGCTCTCCGGCTTCTGCGCCGGCTGCTGGGGCCCGTCGGCTGGTGGGTCCCGTCGGCTGCCGGCTCCCTGGTCGACAGGCAGGCCCCACTGTCCAGGGCCTTGTCGGTGGCTGGTGACTGTTGCTCAATCTTGGTGACGAGGGCTTCGCTGAGGTAAGCATGGCTACAGTGCTACCGCCCGGCGGGTGACCACTGTAGCCTCACCGCGTCTTGTCTCCTTAATGGGGCGTCTCCTTCGAGGGGGTGGCAAGCCGACTGGAGAGAGTCGGCTCCGTCTCGGGCCGACTGGGGGAGGCCAGGCCGCCTTCAGGTGTCTCTCTGCCTGAAGGGGCCCACCGCCCATGGGCCGTACTGGTAGCCCGTCGTGGATGACATTAGGGTCAGTGTGGCAACAGTGCCGCGCCAGACGGGTCATGGCCACCCGTACGGCGCACTGTGCCAGGCGAGCTCCGGGATTCGGGGGTGGCAGGCTTCACTGTAGCCACGCCCCGTCACATTGCCGTTATGTGGATGAAGACTTCGGGGGTACGGTCTTTACCGATTTATGGGAGCCGGCTCCTTGGAGTCGGCCTTCTCACAGCCGTCTCCTCGGAGCCGGCCCTCCCGCGGCTTTCTTCATGAGGGCTGAAGTCGGGCCGCCTTCCAATAGCCGGCCTGGGAGACAGCCGGCCAGGGGAAGGCGGCCCCATGTCTTGGATTCTTAAGAGCCGGATCGGCTCGTAAATTTTTCAGAAAGGCCAGGGGGAGCCGGCTAGGCTACCTGTGGTCACTTACTCCGACATCCGTCCTCATGAATTTGTCATCCATGCCGACCATGAGACACTCAACTATCTTAAGGGTCAAACTCAATTGAATAAGGGACATTCCAAATGGAGTGCGTTTATTGAGTCTTTTCCTTATGTCAACAAATACATTAAGGGTAAAGAGAATGTTGTCGTGGCTGCTCTTTCCCGCAAATGCATGCTTGTCACCAAACTTGGATTGAATGTCATTGGCTTTGAGCACATAAAAGACTTGTATGCGCATGATCCTACCTTTGGTATTCCTTTTGCCAAATGTTTGACGCATACATTTTGGGAATGCTACTACATCAAACATGATTATCTTATGAGAGCTAACAAACTATGTAACCCCGAGTCTTCTCTTTGTTTGCTACTTTTGCAAGAATCTCATGGAGGTGGACTTATCGGACACTTTGGATGCGACAAGACATTCTCTATGCTCTCCAAGAGTTACTTTTGGCCCAAGATGTTCCGCGACGTCTCTTGCTACACCAACCAATGCTCTACATGTCGCAAAGCTAAGTCTAAAGCTGAATCCCATGGTCTCTATATGCCACTTCCTATTCCATCTCACCCATGAGAAGATATTAGTATGGACTTTGTGCTTGATTTTCCTATAACTCGAAATGGCAAAGATTCAATGTTTGTTGTTGTGGACCGTTTCTCTAAGATGACACATTTTATTTCATGCAACAAGATAGATGATGCTTCACATGTTGCCAATCTCTTTTCTAGGGAAATCTTGTGTCTACATGGAGTGCCAAAGACTATCGTGTCGGACCGTGACGTCAAGTTCCCAAGCTACTTTTGGAAGACGTTATGTGCCAAGCTCATAATCAAGCTCCTATTCTCCTGGGCATACCATCCATAAATCGACGGCCAAACAGAGGTCAAGAAATGGACGTTATCTACTCTCCCGCGTGTGTTAATCAAAAAGAACATCAAGGAGTGGGAAGAGTGCCTACCCATCACCGAGTACGCCTACAACCACGCAAGAAATTCGACTACCGGCAAGTCCCCCTTCGAGGTCGTCTAAGGCTTCAATCTGTTGTCCCCATTGGACATTCTACCTCTACCCCAACAAGAGCGCATCAACATGGATGCAAGCGCTAGAGCAAACTATCTCAAGAAGGTTCATGAAGATACAATGCACACAATCGAGCACCAAGTCCAATGCCTCGGACCAAGATCAACATCAACAAGAACCCCATGATATTCCATAAAGGAAATCTTTTGTGGCTACACCTTCGCAAGGAACGCTTCCCCAATGAACTGTTGGGGAACATAGTAATTCAAAAAAATTCCTACGATCACGCAAGATCTATCTAGGAGATGGATAGCAACGAGACGGGAGAGTGTGCCCATGTAACCTCGTAGACCGAAAGCGGAAGCGTTTAGTTAACATGGTTGATGTAGTCGAACGTCTTCACGACCCAACCGATCCAAGTACCGAACGTACGGCACCTCCGTGTTCAGCACACGTTCAGCATGATGACGTCCCTCGACCTCTTGATCTAGTAGAGGGTCGAGGGAGAGTTCAGTCAGCACGACGGCATGGCGATGGTGTTGGTGATATGATCTGCACAGGGCTTCGCCTAAGCACTATGACAATATGACCGAGGTGGTAAACTGTGGAGGGGGGCACCACACACGGCTGAGGAACAATTGTTATGCCTTTTGGGTTCCCCTGGCCATGTATATAAAGGAGGGGAGGAGGAGGCCGGTGGCCAAGGAGGGCGCGCCAAGGAGGGAGTCCAAAGGATTCCTAATCCTAGTTGGATTCCCTTTCCTATTCCAAGAGGGACAAGGAGGGAAGGAGAGGGAGAGGGAAAGGAAATAGGGGGGCGAGTCCCCTCCCACTAGTCCAATTCGGACTGCCTTGGGGGGGCACCTTGTGGCCTACCCTCTCCTACTCCCTTATGGCCCATTAAGGCCCATAACTTCCCCGGGGGGTTCCGGTAACCCCTCGGTTCCCTGATAAATATCTGAAACGTCCCGAAACCTTTCCGGTGTCCGAATACCTTCGTTCAATATATCAATCTTTACCTCTCGACCATTTCAAGACTCCTCGTCATGTCCGTGATCTCATCCAGGACTCCAAACAAACTTAGTCACCAAAACACTTAAGTCATAATACAAATCTTCATCGAACGTTAAGCATGCGGACCCTATGGGTTCGAGAACTATGTAGACATGACCGAGACACATCTCCGATCAATAACCAATAGCGGAACCTGGATGCTGATATTGGCTCCTACATATTATACGAAGATCTTTATCGGTCAAACCGCATAATATCATACGTCATTTCCTTTGTCATCGGTATGTTACTTGCCCGAGATTTGATCATCGGTATCATCATACCTTGTTCAATGTCATTACCGGCAAGTCTCTTTTACTGGTTCCGTAATGCATCATCCCGTAACTAACTTATTAGTCACATTGCTTGCAAGGCTTATAGTGATGTGCATTACCGAGAGAGCCCAGAGATACCTCTCCGATACACAGAGTGACAAATCCTAATCTCGATCTATGCCAACTTAACAAACACCTTCGGAGACACCTGTATAGCATCTTTATAATCACCTAGTTACGTTGTGACATTTGATAGCACATAAAGTGTTCCTTTGGGAGTTGAATAGTCTCATAGTCAGGGGAATATGTATAAGTCATGAAGAAAGCAATAGCAACAAAACTAAACGATCATTATGCTAAGCTAACGGATGGGTCTTGTCCATCACATCATTCTCTAATGATGTGATCCCGCTGGTCAAATGACAACAGATGTCAATGGTTAGGAAACTTAACCATCTTTGATTAATGAGCTAGCCAAGTAGAAGCATACTAGGGGCACTCTGTTTGTCTTTGTATTCACACATGTACTAAGTTTCCGGTTAATACAATTATAGCATGAATAATAAACATTTATCATGACATAAGGAAATATAAATAACAACTTTATTATTGACTCTAGGGCATATTTCCTTCAGTCTCCCACTTGCACTAGAACCAATAATCTAGATTACATAGCAATGATTCTAACACCCATGGAGTCTTGGTGCTGATCATGTTTTGCTCGTGGAAGAGGCTTAGTCAACGGGTATGCAACATTCAGATCCGTATGTATTTTGCAAATCTCTATGTCTCCTTCCTTGACTTGATCGCGGATGGAATTGAAGCGCCTCTTGATGTGTTTGGTTCTCTTGTGAAATCTAGATTCCTTCGCCAAGGCTATTGCTTCAGCATTGTCAAAAAAGATTTTCATTGGACCCAATGCACTAGGTATTACACCTAGATCGAATATGAACTCCTTCATCCAGACTACTTCATTTTCTGCTTCCGAAGAAGCTACGTACTCCACTTCACACGTAGATCCTGCCGCGACGCTCTGCTTGGAACCGCACCAACTTATAGCTCCACCATTCAATAGAAATACGTATCCGGTTTGTGACTTAGAGTCATCCAGATCAATGTCAAATCTTGCATCGATGTAACCATTTACGACAAGCTCTTTGTCACCTCCATAAATGAGAAACATATCCTTAGTCCTTTTCAGGTATTTCAGGATGTTCTTGACCACTGTCCAGTGATCCACTCCTAGATTACTTTGGTACCTCCCTGCTAAACTTATAGCAAGGAACACATTAGGTCTGGTACACATCATTGCATACATGATAGAACCTAAGGCTGAAGCGTAGGGAATGACCTTCATTTTCTCTCTATCTTCTGCAGTGGTCGGGCATTGAGTCTAACTCAACTTCACACCTTGTAACACAGGAAAGAACCCTTTCTTTGACTGATCCATTTTGAACTTCTTCAAAACTTTTTCAAGGTATGTGCTTTGTGAAAGTCCAATTAAGCGTCTTGATCTATCTCTGTAGATTTTTATGCCCAATATGTCAGCAGCTTCACCGAGGTCTTTCATTGAAAAATTCTTATTCAGGTACCTTTTATGCTATCCAGAAATTCTGTATTATTTCCAATCAACAATATGTCATCCACATATAATATTAGAAATGCTACAGAGCTCCCACTCAGTTTCTTGTAAATACAGGCTTCTCCAAAAGTCTGTATAAAACCATATGCTTTGATCACACTATCAAAGAGTATATTCCAACTCCGAGAATCTTGCACGAGTCCATAAATGGATCACTGGAGCTTGCAGACTTTGTTAGCACCTTTAGGATCAACAAAACCTTCTGGTTACATCATATACAACTCTTTTTTTAGATATCCATTAAGGAATGCAGTTTTGACATCCATTTGCCAAATTTATAATCATAAAATGCAGCAATTGCTAACATGATCCGAACAGACTTAAGCATCGCTACGGGTGAGAAGGTCTCATAAGTAGTCAACTCCTTGAACTTGTTGAAAACCTTTCGCAACAAGTCGAGCTTTGTAGACATTAAAATTACCGTCAGCGTCAGTATTCTTCTTGAAGATCCATTTATTCTCCATGGCTTGCCGATCATCGGGCAAGTCAACCAAAGTCCACACTTTGTTCTCATACATGGATCCCATCTCAAATTTCACGGCCTCAAGCCATTTCGCGGAATCTGGGCTCATCATCGCTTCCTCATAGTTCGTAGGTTCGTCATGGTCAAGTGACATGACAACCAGAACAGGATTACCTTACCACTCTGGTGCGGACCATACTCTGATTGACCTACGAGGTTCGGTAATAACTTTGTCACCGTCCTGGGAACAGGGGTACCCAAACTTGCCTGCCTGCGGCCCAGGGCATGGCTCCACCAGTGGTCTGGTACGGCCCATCTTCATCAACAAACGCCCAAGACCCTCGCGAGGGGCCATGCCTCGTGAGGCGGATGACATAAGACCTCGTCAGGGACAACCTCACTAGGTTGGCTCGCGAGGAGCGGAGAGATCAAGGCGAGGGGCAGCTCGTGAGGTCCCCTTGACATGAGCCATGACGACCAAGGCCAGGCAGGTGCTAGTGGGAGCAGTATGCCAGTTTCCTCTTTGATGCTAAAGAGGCAGGCGCAGGCGAGGAGTCCCGAGGCGTCAGGCAAAGGTTTCCTTATCGGTGCAAATAGACCAAGACCAGCAGGACGGCAAGACGGAGGTTATCACAGAGCCCACGACGGTGTCACCACCAGAGCCTTTGGTAGGCGAAGACCACCTTTTGTCAGGATAACTTGTACTCGTTATCCCCCTTCAAATTGGTCGTTGTAGTATCCCTTCCCGCCTAATATTTGGGGAGAGGACCTGAGCCTCTATAAATAGGGCTAGCCACCACCATAGCAAAGGACAGATCATTCAGATCATCCCAGCCACACAAGCTCATCGAGCTCAAGAACACCTCTCCTCAGGAGGCTGTTCTTTCTTTGTACTTGTTCATCCCCAGCCTACAAGGCAATCCACCACACCACACTGGAGTAGGGTATTACACCACAACGGTGGCCCCAATGTTGCTCGGGTTCGGTGAGCTAGGCTTTGAGATTGTTGCGAGAGTGTGAGCTAGGGGGAGAGAGACCGTCGGGTGCACCCCAATGTCCGAACCTCAAGGGTTTGCCGGAACCCGTAATCCGACATTTGGCGTGCCAGGTAAGGGTGCGCTGAAGCTTTCCCTCTGTCGATCCACATTCCGCAGCTCCATCGCATCCATGTCAGACGCTCGCTGAGCCCGTGCTAAGCGATGCGCCGCACGCATCGCCCTGGCGGCGCCCATTGGCGGACATCCCGGCCGTTCTCCATCACCTTCTGCCAACGCTGCCACCGGCCCGGCAGCGAACAAGCAGCAAGCATCATCGATGCACCCCTCTGTGCGGCGGGACGGCCGCACCGCCACCCTGTCGTTGACTCCGGCTGGCTCGTCGTCCCACGCTCGCTACGCGCCCACAGATGTGTAGGCCATGTTGCTCATGGCAGGCGAGCTCCTACGTTACCGCCCGGTCGACGACCTCTATGAAGACTGGCTGGACCGCATCGCTGAGCTTGTCAGCGCCGCTAGGGGCTCTCCTGCACCACCCCTCTCGCTGCCTCGCCCGCCTCCAGCCACGGGGGACGTATCTCATGGAGAGCCTCCGCCGCCCCTCCATCAAGATGGCGCCCTCGCGCCGAGACGCGTGGCTCACGGAGCGCCCCCGCCTCCTCCGCATCAAGACAGTGTCCTCGCCCCAAGACGTGTGGTCCCGTGGCGTGATCCGCCACACCGTGTGCCCGCGCACGAAGAAAGAAGTTGCCAGGAGGTCCCTCGACCGCAAGAAAACGCTCCCGCACTCCCCGCACCACCACGTCAAGACCGCGCGCCACTTGCCATGGCGGTGCGTGGGTACCAAGACCAGATTCCACCGCCATGACGGGCTTTGGTGACCACAGCAGGCTGCCGAGCCTTTACTCCCGAGCTACGTACTATCGTTTGGCCAGGCAAGTTCAAGCCGGATTTCCTCCGCGCTACGACGGCACCCCCAACCCTGCGGAGTTCTTGCAGCTCTACGAGCTGAGCATCGAGGCAGCCAACGGCAACAAGGAAGTCATGGAGAACTGGTTTCCCATGGCTCTCAAGGATGGCGCTCGCTCGTGGCTCCTGAACCTGCCCGTAGGATCGATCTCCTCCTGGGGCAAGATGCGCGAGCGTTTTGTCGCTAACTTCCAGGGCACTCGCGACCGCCCGCCAACCACAGGCGACCTACGACGCATCAAGCAGCAACCAGGGAAACCCTGCAAAAGTACATCCAGCGCTTCGACAACGTCCGCATCAAGATCCCCAAGGTGACAGATGAGGCCATCATCTCCGCATTCTCCGATGGCGTCCGCGATGTCAAGATGAAGGAGGGGCTCACCATCCACGTAGAGCTATGCTCAGCCCTGGAGATGTTCAACATGGGGACCAAGTGCGCAAGAGCTGAGGAGTGGCGCCTCTCCCTTCTCGAGCTCCCTGCTGCTGACCCCGAAGAGAAGAAAGCCAAGGCCAAGGACGTGAAGAGCAAGGGAGTAGCCGTGCTCACTGCGGAGCCGGACTCGAAGCACGGCTGGGACCACCCTGAGTCGTCTAAGAGTAGTCGACCATTCTGCACCTTCCACAACGTACATAGCCACAACACTAACGACTGCCAAGAGCTCAGAGCCATTCGAGATGGACGCTTCGGTCAACGCCCCAAGCGCAACGACCGGGGCTACGGCCAAGGAGGATGAAGTGGGGGACACTGGGACGACCGCGGCCCCCGGCAGGAGTGGCGCGACCGGCCTCGTGAGGACCACTGGCAGGGCCAGCCTCGCGAGGGCGCCTGGAGGGACCAACCTCGTTAGAACAGTCCTCAGGGCAATGCTAGCCTCCCTCCGCTGTCTCCACCACCGAGGAGGAATGATGACCACCATCAGGACGAGGGGGATGGGGGTTTCCTGGAGCCGCCCGCTAACGCCTGCATCCTGGACGGTGCTCAGGCCCTAGCTTCCTAGTGCATCTTCAAGCAGTTTGCTCATGAGGTGAACGCGGCGCTTCCCAGGCTCGAGGCCACGCGCCCGCTCAGGTGGTCCAAGTGTGCCATGACCTTCATCTCGGTGGACCAGCTCAAGTGTGCGATGATGGTCGGCATCCTTCCGATGCTTTGTTCACCTATGATCAGCAACATCCAAGTCACCAAGACCCTCATCGACGGCGGCTCAGGGCTCAATGTCCTGTCCGTCGAGACATTCAATAGCCTCCAAGTGCCATACGATCAACTACAGCCTACCAAGCCTTTCTCAGGAGTGACCGATGGCTCCACCACCCCAATAGGGCAGGTCCGCCTCCCTGTCACCTTCGGCTAGTGTAACAACTACCGCACCCAGCTCATCAACTTCGATGTCACCCACATCTGTCTGCCGTACAACGCCATCCTTGGGGTATCCAGCATTGGCCACATTTATGGCAGTGACCCACCACGGCTACAATGTCCTCAAGATGCCAGGGAGTGGAGGCATCATCACGGTCCCCAGCAAAGAAAGAGATGCAGTGTGCTCCCTTGAGCGCGCCTTCCAAGCCGCTGCGATCGAAGACCCCGACAACGAAGGCATCATGTACCCTCCCGAGGTCATCCCCAAGAAGAAGAAATAGCTACTCCTCCCGGGGCCTCAGGAGAGCAGCGTCTCCAGCGGCACCACCTCAGGACCTGCACCCACAGCTAGGGAGCCACCCTCCCTCGCATAGGAAGGCGCGCCCGGTGCCCTCCTCGGGCAAGGCTCGGGGACTCTCTTCTAGAGGGCCTCGGACCTAGCCAACATCACGAGGGAGGCGCTCGGGCACCACGAGGAGGCATGCTTTTCCGCACGTTTCTCTCAGGCGGGCACTGGGCGAGGAGCGCCCGGTGCTTAGGAGTTCATTGTCAAGGCGACCCAGGAGCTTCAAGAGGCAAGGGCCATACGTGGCGACCACCACCCACCACCCAGGGTAGTCCCCCATCCTGGCGAGGACGGTGGGCTGCGCGTCTGCGTTGACATTCAAGGGCTCAACAGGGCCGCATCTCAGGAGCGCTTCTGGGCTTCACGCATTGGTCGGTGCGAGGGTCCACCTCACAGCTACGTTCGCATGCCATTTGGCTTGCCGAATGCGGCTGTCACCTTCGAGCACCACCTACGGAGCATCCTGGCGGCTCAGGAGGCCAGGCATCACACTGTCCTGGTAGAGATGATGACGGTCCTCAAGGAACCACCCGAGCCCCAGGAGCCTCCTGAGGCTTAGGGCCCTGGGGGCTCGTGAGGAATGACTCTTCGGCACGCATCATCGGCTACTCCGACACCACTCCAGCGGCGTTATCAGGTGACTCTTTTCAGTTCATTCAGTTGGGGGCACCCCTCGGGCTGCATTATCCCCAAGTCGCACAGGTCTATCCCTGCGACGTGTATCCATTTGCATCTCTAGCTTACCCTGCTGGGGGCGCCCTTTGGGCTGCATCATCCCCAGGCCTCTCAGGTCCGTCCCAGTGGCATGTATCGTTCTTGCATCTATCTGATCTAACATCTAACCTGCCTCTTTGCTTGAGTCATTTCATGATTATCACTTGCTCGTCTATTATCCATTGCGGCCACCCATGCTGCCCATCGCCCCCCTCCTCATCCCTCAATGGGGGCTACCCATGCTGGCACGGTGCTTGGGCTCGGGTCCGTCCCTGCAACACTGACAAATCTGAGCGGTCGAGCTCTGGCTCGCGGCATGCCCCACGCACGTCACCTCACCAGGCCCTCAGTGTCTTCTCCTTCTTGTGGAATGACTAGTGGCAGACCGGCAAGCGCGGTTGCAACCCATATTCCTCCTTTGCGCTAACCTGTAGGAACCACCGGAGGCTAATGGCGGACGACACCGCAGGCTCCTCCTTTTTCACACAATTCGCTTGCGCGCTAAAGGGGGGCTCCTGAGCATCGCGCCTCAGGAAATCTTACTGGCCCTCCAGCCCTCACCCCTTGGCCTTGACCGTGGCATCGCGACCTGGCATACCGGCGGCGGCTGAGCTCGCTCAAGGGCCAGGACCCGAGGACGCAGAGCACATAGAAGGACGTGAAAGGAGGGGGATGCTCGCGCGAGCTGGATCCAGTTGACGCACGAAGCTGGTGCGGCACAAGGAATCGACTTTGGACCGCTAAGATAAGTCTCACACCCAGATCAGCCAAGCGCTACGACACATGATAACCATCTCTTGCAGCCTTCCTACGGTAACGTCGCCTTCCTTTCCTACCTTCAGGTAGTGGCTTGCACGCTAAAGAGGACCTCTTGAGCATCGCGCCTCAGGAGCTCTTACTAGATCTCGGGCCGCTCTCCTCCTGACCTTGACCACGACATCGTGACCTGGCATACCAGCGACGGCTGTAGCCTGCCTGGGGACCAGGACCTATTGGCGTAGAGCACTAGGCTACCGCGAGCATAGAAAGGGGGACTGAGCCAAAGCAAGATACGTAGGCATAGATCTTCATAATAAGGAAAATATTAACAAAAGACACTACATACCCTTTACACGCCTCCATGGGGTTCATCTCAACTCCTTGCAGGGAACAAAAGAAGAAGGTTTCTAGGAGCCCTATCTATAGGCGTCACCGCCGACGCCATTATCAACAGTGGGCCATGGGGGGCTGACGCCAACCCCATCCAAATCAACGGCGGCGACGGGCGGACGCCGTTGCTGCACTCCGGGCACGGCGCGAGCTTAGGGGCACATAGCTGTTGTCACTCGTCTCCGGAGTCTCGTCAGGCTCGGGAGAGTCGCTGGACCACCAGGAGCCACCGCTGCTGCTGGAGGAGCTGTCGGCAGGTACAAGGGCGGGTCGAGCGCCTGCCGCCGCGGCGTCCTGGCGCCCCCCTCCAGGACAGCACTCCATGCGATTGCCCTTCTCCTCGAAGACCTTGAAGAATAGCATGGAGACATCATCGTACTCGAAATGGATGGCGAGCGCCCCCTCTGCACGGCACACGCGGGCGACCTCACCCCACCCACGGGTCATGAAGACCTTGCCGATGGAGACGACCTCAACCTCCGCCCCCATCGCCGGTGTGTCGCACCCAGCATACTACAGCCACAACTCCAGTGGCCCCCTCAGCGGCATCTCTTCGGTGAAGAACAGCGGGAACCGGATCCACGTGCTCGGTGGCATCGCCGCCCACACCACAAGTTCACGCGAGGAGCTCTTGGTGTGGGTTCGCGGGGCGGTAGCGCGCACCGCCACTACACGGCCACCGCGGCCGTGGCGCGAGGGGCGTCGGTCCCTGCTACCTCTTCTGGAGCCCTCTGTCTGGGCGTACAAAGGCAACAGATAGCGCGGCAGAGGCCATTCGTGCCAAGGCCTCATCTCCTCCGGCCTCACAACAACATCACACGAGCGAGCCAGCCTCTTCTTCGGGGGAGAGGCCCAATCTCCTCGTGGGGGGCTTTTCCCTTCTCGGCAGCGGAGAACCTCTGTATCGACGCCATGGATGACGCGGCGCAGCAACGAAGCAAGGAGGAAGAAGAAGAAGCAGGAGGAGCGGAGGAAGAGATGGGCGACGGGGCTCCACACCCCCCTTCCATTTATAGCCTGGAGGAGGCCAACCGCCGGCCTCCATGATCTAAGGTAATAAGGACTCGTCAAGTCGGGCAGTTGCCGAGGCAGTGTGGCGAAGCGGAGACGCCCACATTCCATCAATCACCACGTGTCATCAAGGCCGCAGGATGTTAGGGCCCACGGCGCTCCGCACTTGACCCTTGGCTTCGCCGCGAAGCCAAGCACGAGCGCTCCTTGGGCCCAGGGGCTACAGTCGGCGTCTTGGGAATGGGGGTACCCAGACTTTCCTGCTTGCGGCCCAGCGCATGGCTCCACCAGCGGCCTGGTACGACCCATCTTCATCAACCAACGCTCAAGACCCTCGCGAGGGGCCAAGCCTCGCAAGGCAGACGACACAAGACCTCCTCAGGGACAGCCTCACTAGGCTGGCTCGCGAGGAGCGGAGAGATCAAGGTGAGAGGAACCTCATGAGGTCCCCGTGACGTGAGCCATGATGACCAAGGGCAGGCGGGCGCCAACGGGTGCAGAGTGCCAGTTTCCTCTTTGGTGCTAAAGAGGCAGGCGTAGGCGAGGAGTCCTGAGGCATCAGGCAAAGGTTTCCATATCGGTGCAAGGAGACCAAGACCAGCAGGACGGCAAGATGGAGGTCATCACGGAGCCCACAATGGCGTCACTACCAGAGCCTTTGGTAGGCGAAGACCACCTTTTGTCAGGATAAATTGTACTCGTTCTCCCCCTTCAAATTGGACGTTGTAGGATCCCTTCCCTCCTAATATTTGGGGAGAGGACTCGGGCCTCTATAAATAGGGCTAGCCACCACCATAGCAAAGGACGGATCATTCAGATCATGCCCAGCCACACAAGCTCATCGAGCTCAAGAACACCTCTCCTTAGGAGGTTGTTCTTCCTTTGTACTTGTTCATCCCCAGCCTATAAGGCAATCCACCACACCACACTGGAGTAGGGTATTACACTGCAATGGTGGCCCGAACCAGTATAAACTCTTGTGTCCTTTGTTCCTTGGGTTCAGCAAGCTAGGCTTTGAGATCATTGTGAGAGTGTGAGCTAGGGGGAGAGAGACCTTCATGCGCACCGTAGTGTTCAAACCTCAAGGGTTTGCCGAAACCCTTAATCCGACAAACTTGATCTGGAGTTTCATGACCATCATCATTAGCTTCCTCACTGATTGGTGTAGGAATAACAGGAACTAATTTCTGTGATGAACTACTTTCCAATTCGGGAGAAGGTACAATTACCTCATCAAGTTCTACTTTCCTCCCACTCACTTCTTTCGAGACAAACTCCTTCTCTAGAAAGGATCCATTCTTAGCAACGAATATCTTGCCTTCGGATCTGTGATAGAAGGTGTACCCAACAGTCTCTTTGGGTATCCTATGAAGACACATTTCTCCGATTTGGGTTCGAGCTTATCAGGTTGAAGCTTTTTCACATAAGCATCGCAGCCCCAAACTTTAAGAAACGACAGTTTAGATTTCTTGCCAAACCACAATTCATATGGTGTTGTCTCAACGGATTTAGATGGTGCCCTATTTAACATGAATGCAGCCGTCTCTAAAGCATAACCCCAAAACAATAGCGGTAAATCAGTAAGAGACATCATAGATCGCACCATATCTAATAAAGTATGGTTATGGCGTTCAGACACACCATTATGTTGTGGTGTTCCAGGTGGTGTGAGTTGTGAAACTATTCCACATTGTTTCAAATGAAGACCAAACTCATAACTCAAATATTGACCTCCACGATTAGATCGTAGAAACTTTATTTTCTTGTTACGATGATTTTCCACTTCACTCTGAAATTCTTTGAACTTTTCAAATGTTTCATACTTATGTTTCATTAAGTAGATATGCCCATATCTGCTCAAATCATCTGTGAAGTTCAGAATATAATGATACCCGCCACGAGCCTCAATACTCATCGAACCACATACATCAGTACGTATTATTTCCAATAAGTCAGTTGCTCATTCCATTGTTCCGGAGAACGGAGTCTTTGTCATCTTGCCCATGAGGCATGGTTCGCAAGCATCAAGTGATTCCAAAATCCCATCAGCATGGAGTTTCTTCATGCGCTTTACACCAATATGACCTAAACGGCAGTGCCACAAATAAGTTGCACTATCATTATTAACTTTGCATCTTTTGGCTTCAATATGATGAATATGTGTATCACTACAATCGAGATTCAACAAAAATAGACCAGTCATCAAGGGTGCATGACCATAAAAGATATTACTCATATAAATAGAACAAGCATTATTCTCTGATTTAAATGAATAACCGTCTCGCATTAAACAAGATCCATATATAATGTTCATGCTCAACGCTGGCACCAAATAAAAATTATTTAGGTCTAAAACTAATCCCGACGGTAGACATAGAGGTAGCGTGCCGATGGCGATCACATCGACTTTGGAACCATTTCCCACATGCATCGTCACCTCGTCCTTAGCCAATCTTCGTTTAATCCATAGCCCCTGTTTCGAGTTGCAAATATGAGCAACAGAACCAGTATCAAATACGCAGGCGCTAATAGAGAATTAGTAAGGTACACATCAAAAACATATATATGACATATACCTTTCACTTTGCCATCCTTCTTATCCACCAAATACCTGGGGCAGTTCCGCTTCCAGTGACTAGTCCCTTTGGAGTAGAAGCACTCAGTCTCAGGCTTAGGTCCAGACATGGGTCTCTTCCCTTGAGCAGCAACTGGCTTGCTGTTCTTCTTGAAGTTCCCCTTCTTTCCTTTGCCTATTTGCTTGAAACTAGTGGTCTTAATAACCATCAACACTTGATGCTCCTTCTTGGTTTCCACCTCCGCAGACTTTAGCGTCGCGAAGAGCTTGGGAATTGTCTTTTCCATCCCTTGCATATTATAGTTCATCATAAAGCCTTTATAGCTTGGTGGCAGTGGTTGAATGATAAGGACATCAATACCATTGTTACACCCATAGCCCCTACTGCTACATATACTGGACCAATTACTAGAGCTCGTGCACGCCAATTAAATTATCAGGTAGTTTCATTTCTTAGTAATGATTCTAATGTTCATGAGAATATGATGCTGCCTAAATTGGATACATTTGTTTTGCTTACAAATGAAGGGCCTGGCATGGATAAGGGGGATGAATACTGGAGCAAGACCAAGCATGGAGATGATGGCATGCGCAAGGGGAACAAGAACGGAGTTGCAAGTGATGATTTCAGGACTTTGAAGCCACCATAAGGAGGGCATGAAGCCTTGGACGAAATATACAAGATACCACTTCATAAATTTCGTCCAGAGGCTATCCTAGGTGCTGCGTCACCTTATTATTGGGCCAGGCCCATGTAATTTCGAAATACTTAAGTATAGGCTGTTTTTAGTGTCCGTATGTGTGGGGAAACAAGAGTTAGGGTTGGTTTCGGACCCCTCCTCCAAGGGCCATGAAATTCCTCCCCCTCTTCCTCCATATATGCAGCCTTTAGGGCGTCGTTTAGACTTTGGATTTTGTTATATTAAAGTTTGCCATAGTTGCAACTTCGCGTACTATGTTTGTGTTCAACGACCAGACAAAGGCGTCACAGAACCCCACCTTTGATCAATAAAGCTTTCCTCTTATATTCGCAATATCCATATTGCAATCTTAGTTTCTTGCTTGTTCTTCATTTGCCTGCAGGAAACAGACCTTCGTGGTCAGGTTGATCGTGCTCCGGCGTGGTCAATAACCTCTCGGAGTTGGTTTAGCGATTGCTAAGGCACGACATCCTCGCACGTTCGTAGTCGGATCGTCAAAGTCGACTTCCCCCAAAACGATAGCAACCATCTCAGTGATAGACGGGACAACTTTGCCTCTATCAAGTAGTATCAGATTTTCAGGTTGTTCGGTGAGATTTTACAGTTTTTCGTAGTTTAGATTGAGTCTGTTCTTCATACCTACAGTCCACGAAAAAGCCAAAAATAAATTTAGGGTTAGTTCATCATATCCGAACAAGTCTGAGCCTTTGCATAGTCTTTTCAGTATTTTGCTTTGTTGAATTTGCGGTTGCATCGTCGTGCCTAGTTGCTGGTCTTAGTGTCTAGTCCCTTATAGTTTCGAGTTCTGTTCACAGGTTGTCACGCCGCTGCCGCACCATTGTCATCATCATTACCATATATCACCATGGCATCATCCTCACCATTGTTGCTGTTGTATACCACCACCGCACCAACTTCATCGCCGCTGCCATATACCAGCACCACATATTCACCGCCAATCCGAGTCCATATACGCCACCACCTATCCGCCGCCATCACGCCAATCCAAGTCGACCTGCAACATATATCCGCCACAAGTCCGAGTTCCACCAGATTTGTCGCCGCCACCAGTCCGAGTTCCACTAGATTCATCTCTGCCACCAGTCCTAGTCCGAGTCCAATATTTTCTTACTCTATTTTGGATTTCCAGATGACGCCATACTCCGAGTCGTGACAAGGTCGGACTCCCCAACTTCCGTGCTACCCGCAGTAGGAAAATAGTTCCAAACTAAAAACACTAAGTCCGGAAAATTCTGGCTAGGCAGTTTTTAGACCATTTGTAGACTTTTTTGGAATAAATTGTTGCAGAGCAAAAAAAGAAAAAGAGGGAAAAAGTGGAAAAAAAGAAAAAAAATCAGAGTGTGCTCCTCCCTTGTTTACATGCAGCATCGTGATTTTGTTAGTGGTCTAGGCTCGCGTCTCTAGCACGTCTAGCCTAGGACCAGCACAGTACCATCACTGAGCGTTTATTCAACTTTGCATCTCTAAATTGATTATTGCTGGCCCTTTTGCTACCATATTATAAGCCTTCCCAGCTCCAGATACATCTACATCGTGCGTTTGACTCTCCCTGGTAATTGCTCTATCCAAGCTTTGAGATTTTTGAGTACGACGGTTGCCGATCACCGCCTGCTGCTGGGTAAGAACTGGTAAGAATTTGAGATTTGCTTGACGGATTTGTGACACCCACCACCACCTCTTGTTAGTAGTCTATAGGATCATATTATTGTGTGCTTCTATTGCTGCTAACCATGGCAGGATCACAAGCCGACGAGACTGACTGGGAGAACATGACAAATAAGGAGTTGCATGATAAATTTCAGCAAATGATGAGTGGACATGTGCAAGATGTGCTAAACAGATTTGAAGAGGCCATGGAGAAGATAGATGGCATAGAGAAGAAGTTCGAAACAAAGCTCGATAACAAGTTTAATGAATTGCTCGTGCGTCTTCCACCACCACCACCGGCTGCACCTAACGCACCTCTAAAACAACAACAACAACAACAATAACAACGACGACGACAAGAACAACAACGACGACGACGACGACTACCTCCACATCACGAAACAGCCCTCCGCCGAGCGAGCCGTGTCCCTCTTGCGCCTGGCCAAACTGTTGGTGCTGCTGCGGATACTTCTGTGGCTCCTGCTACTGATGCGGTGGAGGATAATTATGCAGGAGATTACGAGGATGAGGTTGCTCAATATCAGAACTACGTGCAACCACCAGCAGCACAACCACCAGGTTTTCCACATGCAAATATTGGCAATGGTAGGGCTCCCCCTCTGGTACGAGATCATGACCATCTCCCTAAACTGAAATTGAATATTCCACCATTTGAGGGTAGATATGTTCCTGATATATATCTTACTTGGGAGTTAGAAACTGAACAATGATTTACATGTTTACAATATCCTGGGGAGAGATGTGTTCCTACTGCTGTTTGTGCTTTCACTTGCTTTGCATGTGTTTGGTCGTCTGAACATTGTAGATTATATCCTATTCTAGCTACTTGGGCTGCTTTGAAAACTGCTATGTGTATTCGTTGGGTACCACCATATTATCAATGTGAATTAATTAAAAATTTGCAGCGTTTAAGACAAGGTAAAATTTTTGTAGAAGAATATTATCAGGAATTACAAACTGGCATAATTAGATGTGGTACTGTTGAGGAGAATGAAGCTATGCTTGCATGTTTTATGGGTGGATTAAATAGAGAGGTTTAGACCATTCTAGAGTATAAGGAGTATAATAATGTCACTTGTTTATTCCAACTTGCTTGTAAAGCTGAACATGAAGTGCAGGATCGACAGGCATTGGCGCGAACTAACTTTTCTACAGGTCGATATTCATCATGGACACCACGTGCATCCTCTACTTCCACTACACTAGCACCTCCATCAGGTGCCACCTCCAAGAGGGATACAAGAAAGCAGGCACAACCACCACTATCTGCCAAGAGCACACCAGCCAGGCCTACGTAGAGCTCTTCTTCTTCCTTGGCATCAACAGGTCACACAAGTGATATTATTTGTCGTCGTTGTAAGGGAAGAGGACATTTTGCAAGAGAATGCAAATCTCAGCGTGTGATGATTGCTACTAAGGATGGTGGGTATGAGTCCGCTAGTGACTATGATGAGGAGACTTTGGCCCTTATTACACATGAAGAACACGGTGGAGATGATTCTGATCATGAGACGCAATACATGGCTACTGAAGATGCTGACAGGTATGAATGTTTAGTTGCTCAACATGTTTTGAGTGTGCAGGTTACACAAGCTGAGCAAAATCAGAGGCATAATTTGTTCCATACAAAGGGAGTTGTGAAGGAACGTTCTATTCGCGTCATCATAGATGGAGGGACTGCAACAACTTGGCTAGCATGGAGATGGTGGAGAAGCTCTCTCTCACCACAAGACCGCATCCACATCCTTACTACATCCAATGGTTCAACAACAGTGGCAAGGTTAAGGTAACATGGACTATTCGTGTGCATTTTAGTATCTCTACATATGTTGATTATGTTGATTGTGATGTGGTACCTATGCAAGCATGTTCCTTATTACTTGGTAGACCATGGAAATTTGATAAAAAAATTGTACACCATGGTAGAAACAATCAGTATACTCTTGTTGATAAGGACCAAAACATTACTTTGCTTCCTATGACTCTTGATTCCATTTTGAAAGATGATATTAATAGAGCTAATAAAGCAAAACAGGAGAAAAAAGAGTGAAAATCAGATTGTGGCAAAAGAATTTGAGCAACAAATGAAGCCTAATAATAAACCATCTAGTGTTGCTTCTGAAATTAAATTGAAAAGTGCATGTTTACTTGCCACCAAATCTAATATTGATGATCTAGATTTTAGCAAATCTGTTTGCTATGCTTTTGTGTGCAAAGAGGCATTATTTTCATTGAGGACATGCCTTCCTCTTTGCCTCCTATTTCTCCTAACATTTTGCAGGAGTTCGTTGACATCTTTCCACAAGACGTGCCACCAGGATTACCACCTATTCAAGGGATTGAGCATCAGATTGACTTAATTCCCGGTGCTTCGCTACCCAACCGTGCACCATACCGTACCAATCTAGAGGAGACGAAGGAGATTATGCGTCAAGTCCAGGAGCTCCTCGACAAAGGTTATATTCACGAATCCCTTAGTCCTTGTGCTATTCCTATTATTCTAGTGACGAAAAAGGATGGTACATTGCGTACGTGTGTTGATTTTAGAGGCATTAATAATATTTCTATTCTTTATCGTCATCCTATTCCTAGGCTAGATGCTATGCTTGATAAATTGAGTGGCTCTACAATATTCTCCAAAGTTGATTTGCGTAGTGGATACCATCAAATTTGTATGAAATTGGGAGATGAATGGAAAACAACATTTAAAACTAAGTTTGGTTTATATGGGTGGTTAGTCATGCCTTTTGGGTTAACTAATGCACCTAGTACTTTCATGATATTAATGAACGAAGTTTTACGTGCTTTCATTGGACGATTTGTGGTAGTCTATTTTGATAATATATTGATTTATAGTAAATCTTTGGAGGAACATTTGGAACATTTACGTGCTGTTTTTATTGCTCTACGTGATGCACGTTTGTTTGGTAACCTTGGAAAGTGCACCTTTTGCACCGACCGAGTATCTTTTCTTGGCTATGTTGTTACTCCACATGGAATTGAGGTTGATAAAACCAAGATTGAAGCTATTGAGAGTTGGACGCAACCCAAAATGGTCACTCAAGTAAGGAGTTTCCTTGGCCTCGCTGGTTTCTATAGGCGTTTTGTGAGGGATTTCAGCACCATTGTTGCACCTCTCAACGAGCTTACAAAGAAGGATGTGCCTTTTGTTTGTGGTACCACACAGGAAGAAGCCTTCATGGTATTGAAAGATAAGTTGACACATGCTCCTTTACTCCAACTTCCTGATTTTAATAAGACTTTTGAGCTTGAATGTGATGCTAGTGGAATTGGATTAGAAGGTGTGTTATTACAAGATGACAAACCTGTTGCATACTTTTCTGAAAAATTGAGTGGGCCTAGTCTGAATTATTCTACTTATGATAAAGAATTATATGCTCTTGTTCGGACTTTAGAAACATGGCAACATTATTTATTACCAAATGAATTTGTTATACATTCTCATCATGAATCGTTGAAACATATTAAAAGTCAAGCTAAACTGAATCGTAGACATGTTAAATGGGTTGAATTCATTGAGACTTTCCCTTATGATATTAAACACAAGAAGGGTAAAGAAAATGTTATTGTTGATGCATTGTCTCGTCGATATACTATGCTTTCACAACTTGACTTCAAAATATTTGGTTCGGAGACCATCAAAGATCAATATATGCATGATGCTGATTTTAAAGATGTAATGTAGAATTGTAAAGAAGGAAGAACGTGGAACAAGTTCGTCGTTAATGATAGATTTGTGTTCCGTGCTAACAAGCTATGCATTCTAGCTAGCTCTGTTCTTCTTTTGTTGTTGTAGGAGGCGCATGGACGAGGACTAATGGGACACTTTGGCGTGAAGAATACGGAGGACATACTTGCTACACATTTCTTTTAGCCAAATATGAGACGGGATGTTGAGCGTTTTGTTGGTCGCTGCACTACATGTCAAAAAGCTAAGTCACGACTCAATCCTTATGGTTTATATATGCCTTTGCCTGTACCTAGTGTTCCGTGGGAGGATATATCTATGGACTTTGTTTTAGGTTTACCTCGAACAAAGAAGGGGAGGGCTAGCATATTTGTTGTCGTGGATAGGTTCTCGAAAATGGCACACTTTATACCATGTCATAAAAGTGATGATGTTGTTAATGTTGCTGATTTGTTCTTTTGTGAAATTATTCTCTTGCATGGTGTGCCAAATACTATAGTTTCAGATCGTGATACTAAATTTCTTAGCCACTTTTGGAGATGTTTACGGGCTAAGTTGGGGACTAAACTACTTGTTAGTACTACTTGTCACCCCCAAACTGATGGACAAACTGAAGTAGTCAATAGAACTTTGTCTACTATGCTTAGGGCTGTTTTGAAGAATAATAATAAAATGTGGGAAGAATGCTTGCCTCATATTGAATTTCCTTATAATCGTTCATTGCATTCTACTACTAAGATGTGCCCTTTTGAAATTGTGTATGGTTTCCTACCTCGTGCTCCTACTGATTTGTTGCCTCTTCCATCTTTGAAGAAGGTTAATTTTGATGCTAAAGAATGTGCTGAATTGGTTCTAAAAATGCATGAGTTAACTACGGAAAACATTGAGCGTATGAATGCTAAATATAAACTTGCTAGAGATAAGGGTAGAAAACATGTTGTGTTTGCACCTGGAGATCTTGTTTGGTTACATTTGCGTAAGGATAGATTTCCTAATTTGTGCAAATCAAAGCTAATGCCACGTGCTGATGGTCCTTTTAAGGTGTTAGAGAAAATAAATGATAATGCATATAAACTTGAGCTGCCTACAGATTTTGGGGTTAGTCCCACTTTTAACATTGCAGATTTGAAGCCTTATTTCGGCGAGGAAGATGAGCTTCCGTTGAGGACGACTTCATTTCAAAAAGTGGAGGATGATGAGGACATCAATACCATTTTTACACCCACAACCCCTACTACTACATATACTGGACCAATTACTATAGCTCGTGCACACCAATTAAATTATAAAGTACTTTCATTTCTTGGTAACGATTCTAATGTTCATGAGAATATGATGCTGTCTAAATTGGATACATTTGTTTTGCTTACAAATGAAGGTCCTAGCTTGGACAACAAAGATGAACCTTGGAACAAGTTCAAGCATGGAGATGATGGCATGCGCAAGGGGAACAAGAACGGAGTTGCAAGTGATGATTTCAGGACTTTGAAGCCACCATAAGGAGCGCATGAAGCCTTGGACGAAATATACAAGATACCACTTCATAAATTTCGTCCAGAGGCTATTCTAGGTGCTGCGTCATCTTATTATTGGGCCAGGTGTTGGGGAGCGTAGCAAAAATTTAAAATTTTCTACGCATCACCAAGATCAATCTATGGAGTCATCTAGCAACGAGGGGAGAGGAGTGCATCTACATACCCTTGTAGATCGCGAGCGGAAGCGTTCAAGAGAACGGGGTCGATGGAGTCGTACTCGTCGTGATCCAAATCACCGAAGATCCTAGCGCTGAACGGACGGTACCTTCGCGTTCAACACACATACGGAGCGAGGACGTCTCCCGCGCCTTGATCCAGCAAGGAGGAGGGAGAGGTTGAGGAAGAGGGCTCCAACAGCAGCACGACGGTGTGGTGGTGGAGCTGGAGTACTCCGGCAGGGCTTCGCCAAGCTCTTGCGGAAGAGGAGAGGTGTTGGGGAGGGGAGGGTCTACGCCTTGGATGGTGTGTGCAACCCTTCCCTTGCCCCTCTATATATAGGGGAAGGAGGAAGGGGGCTGGCCCCCTCTAGATGAGATCTAGAGGGGGGCGGCGGCCAAGGGGAGGGGGCTTGCCCCCAAGCAAGGGGGATGCCCCCCTTAGGGTTTCCCCCCAACCCTAGGCGCATGGGCCCAAGGGAGGATGCGCCCAGCCCATGTAGGGCTGGTTCCCTTTCCTCTACAGCCCATTAGGCCCTCCGAGAGAGGTGGCCCCTCCCGGTGGACCCTCGGAACCCCTCCGGTGGCCCCGGTACAATACTGATATGCCCCCAAAAGTTTCCGGTGACCGTACGACAACTTCCTACATATAAATCTTCACCTCCAGACCATTTCGGAACTCCTCGTGACGTCCAAGATCTCATCCGGGACTCCGAACAACATTCGGTAATCACATACAAGTCTTCCTAATAACCCTAGCGTCATCGAACCTTAAGTGTGTAGACCCTACGAGTTCGGGAACCATGCAGACATGACCGAGACAACTCTCCGGCCAATAACCAATAGCGGGATCTGGATACCCATGTTGGCTCCCACATGTTCCACGATGATCTCATCGGATGAACCACGATGTCGAGGATTCAAGCAATCCCGTATACAATTCCATTTCTCAATCGGTACTTTACTTGCCCGAGATTCGATCGTCGGTATCCCAATACCTCGTTCAATCTCATTACCGGCAAGTCACTTTACTCATTCCGTAATGCATGATCCTGTGACCAACTACTTAGTCACACTGAGCTCATTATGATGATGCATTACTGAGTGGTCCCAGAGATACATCTCCGTCATACGGAGTGACAAATCCCAGTCTCGATTGATGCCAACGCAACAGACACTTTCGGAGATACCTGTAGTGCACCTTTATAGTCACCCAATTACGTTGTGACATTTTGTACACCCAAAGCACTCCTACGGTATCCGGGAGTTGCACAATCTCATGGTCTAAGGAAATGATACTTGACATTCAGAAAAGCTCTAGCAGACGAACTACACGATCTTGTGCTATGCTTAGGATTGGGTCTTGTCCATCACATCATTCTCCTGATGATGTGATCCCATTATTAATGACATCCAATGTCCATGGTCAGGAAATTGTAACCATCTATTGATCAACGAGCTAGTCAACTAGAGGCTCACTTGGGACATGTTGTGGTCTATGTATTCGCACATGTATTACGATTTCCGGATAACACAATTATAGCATGAACAATAGACAATTATCATGAACAAGGAAATATAATAATAACCATTTTATTATTGCCTCTAGGGCATATTTCCAATAGTCTCCCACTTGCACTAGAGTCAATAATCTAGTTACATTGTGATGAATCGAACACCCATAGAGTTCTGGTGTTGATCATGTTTTGCTCGAGGGAGAGGTTTAGTCAACGGATCTGCGACATTTAGGTCCATATGCACTTTACAAATATCTATGTCTCCATTTTGAACATTTTCACGAATGGAGTTGAAGCGACGCTTGATATGCCTGGTCTTCCTGTGAAACCAGGGCTCCTTGGTAAGGGCAATAGCTCCAGTGTTGTCACAGAAGAGAGTCATCGGGCCTGACGCATTGGGAATAACTCCTAGGTCGGTAATGAACTCCTTCACCCAGATTGCTTCTTGTGCTGCCTCTGAGGCTGCCATGTACTTTGCTTCATATGTAGATCCCGCCATGACGCTTTGCTTGCAACTGCACCAGCTGACTACCCCACCATTCAAAATATACACGTATCAGGTTTGTGACTTGGAGTCATCCAGATCTGTGTCGAAGCTAGCATCGACGTAACCCTTTACGACGAGCTCTTCGTCACCTCCATAAACGAGAAACATATCCTTAGTCCTTTTCAGGTACTTCAGGATATTCTTGACTGCTGTCCAGTGTTCCATGCCGGGATTACTTTGGTACCTTCCTACCAAACTTGCGGCAAGGTTTACATCAGGTCTGGTACACAACATGGCATACATAATCGACCCTATGGCCGAGGCATAGGGGACGACATTCATCTTTTCTCTATCTTCTGCCGTCGTCGGGCATTGAGCCGTGCTCAATCTCGTATCTTGCAACACAGGCAAGAACCCCTTCTTTGACTGATCCATATTGAACTTCTTCAATATCTTGTCAAGGTATGTACTCTGTGAAAGACCAATGAGGCGTCTCGATCTATCTCTATAGATCTTGATGCCTAATATATAAGCAGCTTCTCCAAGATCCTTCATTGAAAAACACTTGTTCAAGTAGGCCATTATGCTTTCTAAGAATTCTATATCATTTCCCATCAATAGTATGTCATCCACATATAATATGAGAAATTCTACAGAGCTCCCACTCACTTTCTTGTAAACACAGGCTTCTCCATAAGTCTGCGTAAACCCAAACGCTTTGATCATCTCATCAAATCGAATGTTCCAACTCCGAGATGCTTGCACCAGCCCATAGATTGAGCATTGGAGCTTGCACACCTTGTCAGCATTCTTAGGATCGACAAAACCTTCCGGCTGCATCATATACAATTCTTCCTTAAGGAAACCATTAAGGAATGCCATTTTTACATCCATTTGCCATATCTCATAATCAAAGAATGCGGCAATTTCTAACATGATTTGGACGGACTTCAGCTTCGCTACGGGTGAGAAAGTCTCATCATAGTCAACCCCTTGAACTTGTCGATAACCCTTAGCGACAAGCCGAACCTTATAGTGTTGGGTTTCGTAGTAATTTCAAAAAATTTCCTACGTGCACACAGGATCATGTGATGCATAGCAACGAGAGGAGAGTGTTGTCTACGTACCCAACGCAGACCGACTGCGGAAGCGATGACACGACGCAGAAGAAGTAGTCGTACGTCTTCACAATCCAACCGATCAAGCACCGAAACTACGGCACCTCCGAGTTCGAGCACACGTTCAGCTCGATGACGATCCCCGGACTCCGATCCAGCAAAGTGTCGGGGAAGAGTTTCGTCAGCATGACGGCGTGGTGACGATCTTGATGAACTACAGCAGCAGGGCTTTGCCTAAACTCCGCTACAGTATTATCGAGGAATATGGTGGCAGGGGGCACCGCACACGGCTAAGGAATCGATCACGTGGATCAACTTGTGTCAACTTGTGTGTTTAGAGGTGCCCCTGCCTCCGTATATAAAGGAGGAGAGGAGGGGAGGCTGGCCGGCCAAAGAGGGAGGCGCAGGAGAGTCCTACTCCCTCTGGGAGTAGGATTCCTCCCCCCAATCCTAGTCCAACTAGGATTCCTCGGAGGGGAAGGGAGAGAGGGGGGCCGGCCACCTTCTCCTAGTCCTAATAGGACTAGGGGAGGGGGAAGAGGCGCAGCCACCTTGGGCTGCCCCTTTCTCCTTTCCACTAAGGCCCATGAAGGCCCATATGGCTCCCGGGGGGTTCCGGTAACCTCCCGGTAACCCGGTAAAATCCCGATTTCACCCGGAACACTTCCGATGTCCAAACATAGGCTTCCAATATATCAATCTTTATGTCTCGACCATTTCGAGACTCCTCGTCATGTCCGTGATCACATCCGGGACTCCGAACAACCTTCGGTACATCAAAATGCATAAACTCATAATATAACTGTCATCGTAACCTTAAGCGTGCGGACCCTACGGGTTCGAGAACAATGTAGACATGACCGAGACACGTCTCTGGTCAATAACCAATAGCGGGACCTGGATGCCCATATTGGCTCCTACATATTCTACGAAGATCTTTATCGGTCAGACCGCATAACAACATACGTTGTTCCCTTTGTCATCGGTATGTTACTTGCCCGAGATTCGATCGTCGGTATCCAATACCTAGTTCAATCTCGTTACTGGCAAGTCTCTTTACTCGTTCCGTAATACATCATCTCACAACTAACATATTAGTTGTAATGCTTGCAAGGCTTATGTGATGTGTATTACCGAGAGGGCCCAGAGATACCTCTCCGACAATCGGAGTGACAAATCCTAATCTCGAAATACGCCAACCCAACATCGACCATTGGAGACACCTGTAGTACTCCTTTATAATCACCCATTTATGTTGTGACGTTTGGTAGTACCCAAAGTGTTCCTCCGGTAAACGGGAGTTGCATAATCTCATAGTCATAGGAACATGTATAAGTCATGAAGAAAGCAATAGCAACATACTAAACGATCGGGTGCTAAGCTAATGGAATGGGTCATGTCAATCAGATCATTCTACTAATGATGTGACCTCGTTAATCAAATAACAACTCATTGTTCATGGTTAGGAAACATAACCATCTTTGATTAACGAGCTAGTCAAGTAGAGGCATACTAGTGACACTCTGTTTGTCTATGTATTCACACATGTATTATGTTTCCGGAAAATACAATTCTAGCATGAATAATAAACATTTATCATGATTATAAGGAAATAAATAATAACTTTATTATTGCCTCTAGGGCATATTTCCTTCAGTCTCCCACTTGCACTAGAGTCAATAATCTAGATTACACTGTAATGAATCTAACACCCATGGAGCTTTGGTGCTGATCATGTTTTGCTCGTGGAAGAGGCTTAGTCAACGGGTCTGCAACATTCAGATCCGTATGTATCTTGCAAATCTCTATGTCTCCCACCTGGACTAGATCCCGGATGGAGTTGAAGCGTCTCTTGATGTGTTTGGTCCTTTTGTGAAATCTGGATTCATTTGCCAAGGCAATTGCACCAGTATTGTCACAAAAGATTTTCATTGGACCCGATGCACTAGGTATGACACCTAGATCGGATATGAACTCCTTCATCCAGACTCCTTCATTTGCTGCTTCCGAAGCAGCTATGTATTCCGCTTCACATGTAGATCCCGCTACGACGCTTTGTTTAGAACTGCACCAACTGACAGCTCCACCGTTTAATGTAAACACGTATCCGGTTTTGCGATTTAGAATCGTCCGGATCAGTGTCAAAGCTTGCATCAACGTAACCTTTTACGATGAGCTCTTTGTCACTTCCATATACGAGAAACATATCGTTAGTCCTTTTCAGGTATTTCAGGATGTTCTTGACCGCTGTCCAGTGATCCATTCCTGGATTACTTTGGTACCTCCCTGCTAAACTTATAGCAAGGCACACATCAGGTCTGGTACACAGCATTGCATACATGATAGAGCCTATGGCTGATGCATAGGGAACATCTTTCATATTCTCTCTATCTTCTGCAGTGGTCGGGCATTGAGTCTTACTCAATTTCACACCTTGTAACACAGGCAAGAACCCTTTCTTTGCTTGATCCATTTTGAATTTCTTCAAAATTTTGTCAAGGTATGTGCTTTGTGAAAGTCCAATTAAGCGTCTTGATCTATCTCTATAGATCTTAATGCCTAATATGTAAGCAGCTTCACCGAGGTCTTTCATTGAAAAACTTTTATTCAAGTATCCCTTTATGCTATCCAGAAATTCCATATCATTTCCAATCAGTAATATGTCATCCACATATAATATCAGAAATACTACAGAGCTCCCACTCACTTTCTTGTAAATACAGGCTTCTCCAAAAGTCTGTATAAAACCAAATGCTTTGATCACACTATCAAAACGTTTATTCCAACTCCGAGAGGCTTGCACCAGTCCATAAATGGATCGCTGGAGCTTGCACACTCTGTTAGCTCCCTTTGGATCGACAAAACCTTCTGGTTGCATCATATACAACTCTTCTTCCAGGAATCCATTCCGGAATGCAGTTTTGACATCCATTTGCCAAATTTCATAATCATAAAATGCGGCAATTGCTAACATGATTCGGACGGACTTAAGCATCGCTACGGGTGAGAAGGTCTCATCGTAGTCAATTCCTTGAACTTGTCGAAAACCTTTTGCGACAAGTCGAGCTTTGTAGACAGTAACATTACCATCAGCGTCAGTCTTCTTCTTAAAGATCCATTTATTCTCAATTGCTTGCCGATCATTGGGCAAGTCAACCAAAGTCCATACTTTGTTCTCATACATGGATCCCATCTCAGATTTCATGGCTTCAAGCCACTTTGCGGAATCTGGGCTCACCATCGCTTCTTCATAGTTCGTAGGTTCATCATGATCTAGTAGCATGACTTCCAGAACAGGATTTCCGTACCACTCTGGCGCGGATCTTACTCTGGTTGATCTACGTGGTTCAGTAGTATCTTGATCTGAAGTTTCATGATCATTATCATTGGCTTCCTCACTAACCGGTGTAGGTGTCACTGAAACAGTTTTCTGTGATGAACTACTTTCCAGTAAGGGAGCAGGTACAGTTACCTCGTCAAGTTCTACTTTCCTCCCACTCACTTCTTTCGAGAGAAACTCCTTCTCTAGAAATGATCCATTCTTAGCAACGAATGTTTTGCCTTCGGATCTGTGATAGAAGGTGTACCCAACAGTTTCCTTTGGGTATCCTATGAAGACACATTTCTCCGATTTGGGTTCGAGCTTATCAGGTTGAAGTTTTTTTTTTACATAAGCATCGCAGCCCCAAACTTTAAGAAACGACAACTTTGGTTTCTTGCCAAACCACAGTTCATAAGGCGTCGTCTCAACGGATTTTGATGGTGCCCTATTTAACGTGAATGCGGCCGTCTCTAAAGCATATCCCCAAAATGATAGCGGTAAATCAGTAAGAGACATCATAAATCGCACCATATCTAGTAAAGTACGATTACGACGTTCGGACACACCATTACGCTGTGGTGTTCCGGGTGGCGTGAGTTGCGAAACTATTCCACAGTTTTTAACTCAAATATTCTCCTCCACGATCAGATCGTAGAAATTTTATTTTCTTGTTACGATGATTTTCAACTTTACTCTGAAATTCTTTGAACTTTTCAAATGTTTCAGACTTATGTTTTATTAAGTAAATATACCCATATCTGCTTAAATCATCTGTGAAGGTGAGAAAATAACGATATCCGCCACGAGCCTCAATATTCATCGGGCCACATACATCGGTATGTATGATTTCCAACAAATCTGTTGCTCTCTCCATAGTACCGGAGAACGGTGTTTTAGTCATCTTGCCCAAGAGGCACGGTTCGCAAGTACCAAGTGATTCATAATCAAGTGGTTCCAAAAGTCCATCAGCATGGAGTTTCTTCATGCGCTTTATACCGATATGACCTAAACGACAGTGCCACAAATAAGTTGCACTTTCATTATCAACTCTGCATCTTTTGGTTTCAACATTATGAATATGTGTATTACTACTATCGAGATTCAATAAGAATAGACCACTCTTCAAGGGTGCATGACCATAAAAGATATTACTCATATAAATAGAACAACCATTATTCTCTGATTTAAATGAATAACCATCTCGCATTAAACAAGATCCAGATATAATGTTCATGCTCAACGCTGGCACCAAATAACAATTATTTAGGTCTAATATTAATCCCGAAGGTAGATGTAGAGGTAGCGTGCCGACTGCGATCACATCGACTTTGGAACCGTTTCCCACGCGCATCGTCACCTCGTCCTTTGCCAGTGCCCGCTTATTCTGTAGTCCCTGTTTTGAGTTGCAAATATTAGCAACAGAACCAGTATCAAATACCCAGGTGCTACTGCGAGCTCTAGTAAGGTACACATCAATAACATGTATATCATATATACCTTTGTTCACCTTGCCATCCTTCTTATCCGCCAAATACTTGGGGCAGTTCCGCTTCCAGTGACCAGTCTGCTTGCAGTAGAAGCACTCAGTTTCAGGCTTAGGTCCAGACTTGGGTTTCTTATCTTGAGCAGCAACTGGCTTGCTGTTCTTCTTGAAGTTCCCTTTCTTCTTTCCTTTGCCCTTTTTCTTGAAACTAGTGGTTTTGTTAACCATCAACACTTGATGCTCCTTTTTGATTTCTACCTCCGCAACTTTCAGCATTGCGAAGAGCTCGGGAATAGTCTTGTTCATCCCTTGCATATTATAGTTCATCACGAAGCTCTTGTAGCTTGGTGGCAGTGATTGGAGAATTCTGTCGATGACGCAATCATCCGGAAGATTAACTCCCAATTGAATCAAGTGATTATTATACCCAGACATTTTGAGTATATGCTCACTGACAGAACTGTTCTCCTCCATCTTGCAGCTATAGAACTTATTGGAGACTTCATATCTCTCAATCCGGGCATTTGCTTGAAATATTAACTTCAACTCCTGGAACATCTCATATGCTCCATGACGTTCAAAACGTCATTGAAGTCCCGATTCTAAGCCGTAAAGCATGGCACACTGAACTATCGAGTAGTCATCAGCTTTGCTCTGCCAGACGTTCATAACATCTGGCGTTGCTCCAGCAGCAGGCCTGGCACCCAGCGGTGCTTCCAGGACGTAATTCTTCTGTGCAGCAATGAGGATAATCCTCAAGTTACGGACCCAGTCCGTGTAATTGCTACCATCATCTTTCAACTTTGCTTTCTCAAGGAACGCATTAAAATTCAACGGAACAACAGCACGAGCCATCTATCTACAATCAACATAAACAAGCAAGATTCTATCAGGGACTAAGTTCATGATAAATTTTAAGTTCAATTAATCATATTATTAAAGAACTCCCACTTAGATAGACATCCCTCTAATCCTCTAAGTGATCACGTGATCCAAATCAACTAAACCATATTCGATCATCACGTGAGATGGAGTAGTTTCATCGGTGAACATCATTATGTTGATCATATCTACTATATGATTCACGCTCGACCTTTCGGTCTCCGTGTTCCGAGGCCATATCTGCATATGCTAGGCTCGTCAAGTTTACCCTGAGTATTCTGCGTGCGCAACTGTTTTGCACCCGTCGTATTTGAACGTAGAGCCTATCACACCCGATCATCACGTGGTGTCTCAGCACGAAGAACTTTCGCAACGGTGCATACTCAGGGAGAACACTTCTTGATAATTTAGTGAGAGATCATCTTATAATGCTACCGTCAATCAAAGCAAGATAAGATGCAAAAAAGATAAACATCACATGCAATCAATATAAGTGATATGATATGGCCATCATCATCTTGTGCCTGTGATCTCCATCTCCGAAGCACCGTCATGATCACCATCGTCACCGGCGCGACACCTTGATCTCCATCGTAGCATCGTTGTCGTCTCGCCAATCTTATGCTTCCACGACTATCACTACCGTTTAGTAATAAAGTAAAGCATTACATCGTGATTGCATTGCATACAATAAAGCGACAACCATATGGCTCCTGCCAGTTGTCGATAACTCGGTTACAAAACATGATCATCTCATACAATAAAATTCAGCATCATGCTTTGACCATATCACATCACAACATGCCCTGCAAAAACAAGTTAGACGTCCTGTACTTTGTTGTTGCATGTTTTACGTGGCTGCTACGGGCTTAAGTAAGAACCAATCTCACCTACGCATCAAAACCACAACGATAGTTTGTCAAATAGACTCCGTTTTAACCTTCGCAAGGACCGGGCGTAGCCATACTTGGTTCAACTAAAGTTGGAGAGACAGTCGCCCGCAAGCCATCTCTGTGCAAAGCACGTCGAGGGAACCGGTCTCACGTAAGCATACGCGTAAGGTTGGTCCGGGTCGTCTCGTCCAACAATACCGCCGAACCAAAATATGACATGCTGGTAGGCAGTATGACTTGTATCGTCCACAACTCACTTGTGTTCTACTCGTGCATATAACATCAACATCAATAACCAGGCTCGGATGCCACTGTTGGGTTTCGTAGTAATTTCAAAAAATTTCCTACGTGCACACAGGATCATGTGATGCATAGCAACGAGAGGAGAGTGTTGTCTACGTACCCAACGCAGACCGACTGCGGAAGCGATGACACGACGCAGAAGAAGTAGTCGTACGTCTTCACAATCCAACCGATCAAGCACCGAAACTACGGCACCTCCGAGTTCGAGCACACGTTCAGCTCGATGACGATCCCCGGACTCCGATCCAGCAAAGTGTCGGGGAAGAGTTTCGTCAGCACGACGGCGTGGTGACGATCTTGATGAACTACAGCAGCAGGGCTTTGCCTAAACTCCGCTACAGTATTATCGAGGAATATGGTGGCAGGGGGCACCGCACACGGCTAAGGAATCGATCACGTGGATCAACTTGTGTCAACTTGTGTGTTTAGAGGTGCCCCTGCCTCCGTATATAAAGGAGGAGAGGAGGGGAGGCTGGCCGGCCAAAGAGGGAGGCGCAGGAGAGTCCTACTCCCTCTGGGAGTAGGATTCCTCCCCCCAATCCTAGTCCAACTAGGATTCCTCGGAGGGGAAGGGAGAGAGGGGGGCCGGCCACCTTCTCCTAGTCCTAATAGGACTAGGGGAGGGGGAAGAGGCGCAGCCACCTTGGGCTGCCCCTTTCTCCTTTCCACTAAGGCCCATGAAGGCCCATATGGCTCCCGGGGGGTTCCGGTAACCTCCCGGTAACCCGGTAAAATCCCGATTTCACCCGGAACACTTCCGATGTCCAAACATAGGCTTCCAATATATCAATCTTTATGTCTCGACCATTTCGAGACTCCTCGTCATGTCCGTGATCACATTCGGGACTCCGAACAACCTTCGGTACATCAAAATGCATAAACTCATAATATAACTGTCATCGTAACCTTAAGCGTGCGGACCCTACGGGTTCGAGAACAATGTAGACATGACCGAGACACGTCTCTGGTCAATAACCAATAGCGGGACCTGGATGCCCATATTGGCTCCTACATATTCTACGAAGATCTTTATCGGTCAGACCGCATAACAACATACGTTGTTCCCTTTGTCATCGGTATGTTACTTGCCCGAGATTCGATCGTCGGTATCCAATACCTAGTTCAATCTCGTTACTGGCAAGTCTCTTTACTCGTTCCGTAATACATCATCTCACAACTAACATATTAGTTGTAATGCTTGCAAGGCTTATGTGATGTGTATTACCGAGAGGGCCCAGAGATACCTCTCCGACAATCGGAGTGACAAATCCTAATCTCGAAATACGCCAACCCAACATCGACCATTGGAGACACCTGTAGTACTCCTTTATAATCACCCATTTACGTTGTGACGTTTGGTAGTACCCAAAGTGTTCCTCCGGTAAACGGGAGTTGCATAATCTCATAGTCATAGGAACATGTATAAGTCATGAAGAAAGCAATAGCAACATACTAAACGATCGGGTGCTAAGCTAATGGAATGGGTCATGTCAATCAGATCATTCTACTAATGATGTGACCTCGTTAATCAAATAACAACTCATTGTTCATGGTTAGGAAACATAACCATCTTTGATTAACGAGCTAGTCAAGTAGAGGCATACTAGTGACACTCTGTTTGTCTATGTATTCACACATGTATTATGTTTCCGGAAAATACAATTCTAGCATGAATAATAAACATTTATCATGATTATAAGGAAATAAATAATAACTTTATTATTGCCTCTAGGGCATATTTCCTTCATATAGATGGTCACATTACCATCCGCGTATGTCTTCTTCTTAAAGATCCATTTATTTTCTATGGCTCACCGATCATCGGGCAAGTCAGTCAAAGTCCATACTTCATTTTCATACATGGATCCTATCTCAGATTTCATGGCTTCCAACCATTTGTCGGAATCTGGGCCCGCCATCGCTTCTTCATAGTTCGAAGGTTCACCATTGTCCAACAACATGATTTCCAGGACAGGGTTGCCGTACCACTCTAGTGCGGAACATGTCCTTGTGGACCTACGAAGTTCAGTAGCAACTTGATCTCAAGTTTCATGATCATCATCATTAACTTCCTCTCTAGTCGGTGCAGGCACCTCAGGAACATTTTCTTGAGCTGCGCCACTCTCCGGTTCAAGAGGCAATACTTCATCAGGTTCTACTTTCCTCCCACTTACTTCTTTGGAGAGAAACTCTTCATCTAGAAAGTATCCATTCTTGGCAACAAAGATCTTGCCTTCGGATCTGAGGTAGAAGGTATACCCAATAGTTTCTTTAGGGTATCCTATGAAGACGCATTTTTCCGATTTGGGTTCGAGCTTTTCAGGTTGAAGTTTCTTCATGTAAGCATCGCATCCCCAAACTTTTAGAAACGACAGCTTAGGTTTCTTCCCAAACCATAATTCATATGGTGTCGTCTCAATGGATTTCGACAGATCCCTATTTAAAGTGAATGCGGCAGCCTCTAAAGCATAGCCCCAAAATGACAGCGGTAGATCGGTAAGAGACATCATAGATCGCACCATATCTAATAGAGTGCGATTACGACGTTCGGACACACCATTACGCTGAGGTGTTCCAGGCGGCGTGAGTTGTGAAACTATTCCACATTTCCTTAAGTGCATGCCAAATTCGTGACTCAAATATTCTCCCCCATGATCTGATCGTAAGAACTTGATTTTCCTGTCACGTTGATTCTCAACCTCACTCTGAAATTCCTTGAACTTTTCAAAGGTCTTAGACTTGTGTTTCATTAAGTAGACATACCCATATCTACTCAAGTCATCAGTGAGGGTGAGAACATAACGATAGCCACGGCGAGCCTCAACACTCATCGGACCGCACACATCAGTATGTATGATTTCCAATAAGTTGGTTGCTCACTCCATTGTTCTGGAGAACGGAGTCTTGGTCATTTTGCCCATGAGGTATGGTTCGCACGTGTCAAATGATTCATAATCAAGAGACTCCAAAAGTCCATCTGCATGGAGTTTCTTCATGTGTTTGACACCAATGTGACCAAAGCGGTAGTGCCAAAAGTATGTGGGACTATCATTATCAACCTTACATCTTTTGGTATTCACACTATGAATATGTAACATCACGTTCGAGATTAAATAAGAATAAACCATTGACCAGTGGAGCATGACCATAAAACATATCTCTCATATAAATAGAACAACCATTATTCTCGGATTTAAATGAGTAGCCATCTCGTATTAAACGAGATCCTGATACAATGTTCATGCTCAAAGCTGGCACTAAATAACAATTATTGAGGTTTAAAACTAATCTCATAGGTAAATGTAGAGGTAGCGTGCCGACGGCGATCACATCGACCTTGGAACCATTCCCGACGCGCATCGTCACCTCGTCCTTCGCCACTCTCCGCTTATTCCGCAGCTCCTATTTTGAGTTACAAATATGAGCAACCGCAAAGGTATCAAATAACCAGGAGCTACTACGAGTACTGGTGAGGTACACATCAATAACATGTATATCACATATACCTTTGGTGTTGCCGGCCTTCTTGTCCGCTAAGTACTTGGGGCAGTTCCGCTTCGAGTGACTACTTCCCTTGCAATAAAAACACTCAGATTCGGGCTTGGGTCCATTCTTTGGCTTCTTCCCGGCAGCTTGCTTACCAGGCGCGGCAACTCCCTTGCCGTCCTTCTTGAAGTTCTTTTTACCCTTGCCTTTCTTGAACTTAGTGGTTTTATTCACCATCAACACTTGATGTTCCTTTTTGATTTCCACCTCCACTGATTTCAGCATTGAATATACCTCAGGAATGGTCTTTTCCATCCCCTACATATTGAAGTTCATCACAAAGCTCTTGTAGCTGGGTGGGAGCGACTGAAGGATTCTGTCAACGACCGCATCATCCGGGAGATTAACTCCCAGCTGAGACAAGTGGTTGTGCAACCCAGACATTTTGAGTATGTGCTTGCTCACAGAACTATTCTCCTCCATCTTACAACTGTAGAACTTGTCACAGACTTCATATCTCTCGACCCGGGCATGAGCTTGGAAAACCATTTTCAGCTCTTGGAACATCTCATGTGTTCCGTGTTGCTCAAAACGCTTCTGGAGCCCCGGTTCTAAGTTGTAAAGCATGCCGCACTGAACCAGGGAGTAATCATCAGCACGGGACTGCCAAGCATTCATAACTTCTTGGTTTGCTGGGGGTGGTGCTTCACCTAGCGGTGCTTTAAGGACATATGCTTTCTTGGCAGCTATGAGGATGATCCTCAAGTTCCGGACCCAGTCCGTATAGTTGCTACCATCGTCTTTCAGCTTGGTTTTCTCTAGGAACGCGTTGAAGTTGAGGACAACATTAGCGTGGGCCATTTGATCTACAAGACATATTGTAAATATTTTAGACTAAGTTCATGATAATTAAGTTCATCTAATCAAATTATTTAATGAACTCCCACTCAGACAGACATCCCTCTAGTCATCTAAGTGATACATGATCCGATTCAACTAGGCCATGTCCGATCATCACGTGAGACGAACTAGTCATCATCGGTGAACATCATCATGTTGATCGTATCTTCTATATGACTCATGTTCGACCTTTCGGTCTTCCGTGTTCCGAGGTCATTTCTGTACATGCTAGGCTCGTCAAGTCAACCTAAGTGTTTTGCGGGTGTAAATCTGGCTTACACCCGTTGTATGTGAACGTTAGAACCTATCACACCCAATCATCACGTGGTGCTTCGGAACAACGAACCTTAGCAACGGCGCACAGTTAGGGGGAACACTTTCTTGAAATTATTGTGAGGGATCATCTTATTTATGCTACCGTCGTTCTAAGAAAAGAAGATGTAAACATGATAAACATCACATGCAATAAAATAGTGACATGATATGGCCAATATCATTTTGCTCCTTTTTGATCTCCATCTTCGGGGCGCCATGATCATCGTCGTCACCGGCATGACACCATGATCTCCATCATCATGATCTCCATCATCGTGTCTCCATGAAGTTGTCTCGTAAACTATTACTTCTACTACTATGGCTAACGGTTAGCGATAAAGTAAAGTAATTACATGACGTATAAGTTGACACGCATGTCATAAATAAATTAAGACAACTCCTATGGCTCCTGCCGGTTGTCATACTCATTGCCATGCAAGTCGTGATTCCTATTACAAGAACATGATCAATCTCATACATCACATATATCATTCATCAGATCCTTTTGGCCATATCACATCACACGGCATATACTGCAAAAACAAGTTAGACGTCCTCTAATTGTTGTTGCAAGTTTTTACATGGCTGATATAGGTTTCTAGCAAGAACGTTTCTTACCTACGCCAAAACCACAACGTGATATGCAAATTTCTATTTACCCTTCATAAGGACCCTTTTCATCGAATCCAATCCGACTAAAGTGGGAGATATAGACACCCGCTAGCCACCTTATGCAACTAGTGCATGTTAGTCGGTGGAACCAGTCTCACGTAAGCGTACGTGTAAGGTCGGTCCGGGCCGCTTCATCCCACGATGCCGCCGAATCAAGATAAGACTAGTAACGGCAAGTAAATTGACAAAATCGACGCCCACAACAACTTGTGTTCTACTTGTGCATAGAAACTACGCATAGACCTACCTCATGATGCCACTGTTGGGGATCGTAGCAGAAATTTAAAATTTCTATGCATCACCAAGATCAATCTACGGAGTCATCTAGCAACGAGGGGAGAGGAGTGCATCTACATACCCTTGTAGATCGCGAGCGGAAGCGTTCAAGAGAACGGGGTCGATGGAGTCGTACTCGTCGTGATCCAAATCACCGAAGATCCTAGCGCCGAACGAACGGCACCTCCGCGTTCAACACACGTATGGAGCGAGGACGTCTCCCGCGCCTTGATCCAGCAAGGAGGAGGGAGAGGTTGAGGGAGAGGGCTCCAACAGCAGCACAACGGCGTGGTGGTGGTGGAGCTGCAGTACTCCGGCAGGGCTTCGCCAAGTTCTTGCGGAAGAGGAGAGGTGTTGGGGAGGGGAGGGGCTGCGCCTTGGATGGTGTGTGCAGCCCTCCCCTTGCTCCTCTATATATAGGGGAAGGAGGAAGGGGGTTGGCACCCTCTAGATGAGATCTAGAGGGAGCGCGGCGGCCAAGGGGAGGGGGCGCCCCCCTTAGGGTTTCCCCCCCCAACCCTAGGCGCATGGGCCCAGGGGGGATGCGCCCAGCCCATGTAGGGCTGGTTCCCTTTCCTCTACATCCCATTAGGCCCTCCGAGAGAGGTGGCCCCTCCCGATGGACCCTCGGAACCCCTCCGGTGGCCCCGGTACAATACCGATATGCCCCGAACCTTTCCGGTGACCGTATGACAACTTCCTACATATAAATCTTCACCTCCGGACCATTTCGGAACTCCTCGTGACGTCTGGCATCTCATCCGAGACTCCGAACAACATTCGGTAATCACATACAAGTCTTCCTAATAACCCTAGCGTCATCGAACCTTAAATGTGTAGACCCTACGGGTTCGGGAACCATGCAGACATGACCGAGACAACTCTCCGGCCAATAACCAACAGCGGGATCTGGATACCCATGTTGGCTCCCACATGTTCCACGATGATCTCATCGGATGAACCACGATGTCGAGGATTCAAGCAATCCCGTATACAATTCCCTTTGTCAATCAGTACGTTACTTGCCCGAGATTCGATTGTCGATATCCCAATACCTTGTTCAATCTCGTTACCGGCAAGTCACTTTACTCGTTCCGTAATGCATGATACCATGAACAACTACTAAGTCACACTGAGCTCATTACGATGATGCATTACCGAGTGGGCCTAGAGATACCTCTCCGTCATACGGAGTGACAAATCCCAGTATCGATTCATGCCAACCCAACAGACACTTTCGGAGATACCTGTAGTGCACCTTTATAGTCACCCAGTTACGTTGTGACGTTTGGTACACCCAAAGCATTCCTACGGTATCTGGGAGTTGCACAATCTCATGGTCTAAGGAAATGATACTTGACATTCAGAAAAGCTCTAGCAGACGAACTACACGATCTTGTGCTATGCTTAGGATTGGGTCTTGTCCATCACATCATTCTCCCGATGATGTGATCCCGTTATCAATGACATCCAATGTCCATGGTCAGGAAATCGTAACCATCTATTGATCAACGAGCTAGTCAACTAGAGGCTCACTAGGGACATGTTGTGGTCTATGTATTCACACATGTATTACGATTTCCGGATAACACAATTATAGCATGAACAATATACAATTATCATGAACAAGGAAATATAATAATAACCATTTTATTATTGCCTCTAGGGCATATTTCCAACACCAGGCCCATGTAATTTTGAAATACTTAAGTATAGGCTGTTTTTAGAGTCTGTATGTGTGGGGAAACAAGAGTTAGGGTTGGTTTCGGACCCCTCCTCCAAGGTCCAAGAAATTCCTCCCCCTCTTCCTCCATATATACATCCCTTAGGGCGTCGTTTAGACTTTGGGTTTTGTTTAGATTAAAGTTTGCCATAGTTGCAACTTCGCGTACTTCATTTGTGTTCAAAGACCAGACAAAAGCGTCACAGAGCCCCACCTTTGATCAATAAAGCTTTCCTCTTATATTCGCAATATCCAGATTGCAGTCTTAGTTTCTTGCTTGTTCTTCATTTGCCTGCAACAAATAGACCTTCGTGGTCAGGTTGATCGTGCTTCGGCGTGGTCAATAACCTCTCGGAGTTGGTTTAGCGATTGCTAAGGCGCGACATCCTCGCACATTCGTCGTCAGATCGTCAAAGTCGACTTCCTCCAAAATGATAACCACCATCTCATCGAAAGACGGGACAACTTTGCCTCTATCATTGAAGAACTCTGTCGATGACACTATCATCAGGAAGATTAACTCCCAACTGAGTCAAGTGGTTGTGGTACCCAGACATTCTGAGTATGTGTTCACTGACAGAACTATTCTCCTCCATTTTGCAGCTATAGAACTATTTGGAGACTTAATATCTCTCAACTCGGGCATTAGCTTGAGATATTAACCTCAACTCCTGGAACATCTCATATGCTCCATGACGTCCAAAATGTCTTTGAAGTCCTGATTTTAAGCCGTAAAGCATGGCACACTGAACTATCGAGTAGTCATCAACTTTGCTCTGCCAAACATTCATAACATCCGGAGTTGCTCCTGCAGTGGGTCTTGCACCTAGCGGTGCTTCCCGAACATAATTCTTCTCTGCATCCATGAGGATAATCCTCAAGTTACGGACCCAGTCTGTGTAGTTGCTACCATCATCTTTCAACTTAGCTTTCTCTAGGAATGCATTAAAATTCGAGGGAACGGTGGCACGGGCCATTGATCTAGAACAACATCGATATGTAAAAACTATCATGTACTAAATTCATGATAAATTAAAGTTCAATTAATCATATTACTTAAGAACTCCCACATAGATAGACATCCCTCTAGTCATCTAAATGATCACATGATCCATGTCAACTAAACCATGTCAGATCATCACGTGAGCTGAAGTAGTTTTCAATGGTCAACATCTCTATGTTGATCATATCTACTATATGATAGAGGCTAAGGTGTCCCAATGTTTCGATGAGATAGATATCATTTTCTGTGGGAGTCGACTTTGACGATCCGACTATGAACGTGCGAAGACGTTGCGCCTTAGCAATCGCTAAACCAACTTCCGAGGGTTATTGACCACGCCGGAGCACGATCAACCTGACCACGAGGGTCTGTTTCCTGCGAGCAAACAAAGAACAAGCAAGAAACTGAGATTGCAATCTAGATATTTCGAATAAAAGAGGAAAGCTTTATTAATGAAGGTGGGGTTCTGTGACGTCTTGGTCTGGTTGTTGGACACAAACATAGTACGCGAAGTTGTAGCTATGGCGAACTTTTAATCTAAACAAAACCCAAAGTCTAAACAACGCCCTAAGGGCTGTATATATGGAGGAAGAGGGGGGAATTTCGTGGCCCTTGGAGGAGGGGTGTCGGTGTCAAAACTGGCGGATCTCGGGTAGGGGGTCCCGAACTGTGCGTCTAGGCCGGATGGTAACAGGAGGCAGGGGACACGAAGTTTTACCCAGGTTCGGGCCCTCTCGATGGAGGTAAAACCCTACGTCCTGTTTGATTAATATTGATGATATGGGTATTACAAGAGTTGATCTACCACGAGATCAGAGAGGCTAAACCCTAGAAGCTAGCCTATGGTATGATTGTTGATGTGTATGTTATCCTACGGACTAGAACCCTCCGGTTTATATAGACACCGGAGAGGGTTAGGGTTACATAACTGCGTCCACCCATATAAGGGGATAAGGATCCACCTTTTCACCTACGCCTTCTTCCTCCTCTGCCTATCCATTCTTGCGCACTCGAGCTCCAGCGCCCAAGTCCGCACTACCACCTCTACCTTCTCCAGTCATGTCCGGAGCGGGAGGCAAGTGGATGGTCTCCTCCATCACGGAGGGACACATAAAAAAGCTGAGGAAGGCCGGATATATGGCCAGCGACATCGCGCACCGACTCCTCGAGAAGGGGCAGCTCATCCCCACTCCTAGGCCCCATGAGAGGGTGGTATTTCTCCCCCATTTCCTCTGCGGACTGGGCTTTCCTCTGTATCCATTTGTCCGGGGGCTCATGTTCTACTACGGCCTGGATTTCCACGATCTGGCCCCGAACTTTGTCCTCAACATCTCGGCGTTTATCGTCGTGTGCGAGGCTTTCCTCCGCATCCGCCCTCATTTCGGCTTATGGCTAAAGACCTTCAATGTCAAGCTGAAGGTGGTGCGCGGTAGCCAGGCGGAGTGCGGCGGTGCCATGGTTGGCAAGATGGCCAACGTCCTGTGGCTCGAGGGCTCCTTTGTGGAGACCCTGAAGGGGTGGCAATCGGGGTGGTTTTACATCACCGAGCCGTGCGACCCCGAATGGGTCGCAGCCCCCAAGTTTCGATCCGGACCCCCTACACGGCTCACCTCCTGGAAGGAGACCGGCCTGTCATGGGGTAAAAAGGGAGAGCTGGCCGGACTCCAAACATGCAACCAAACCCTGGTGGACAAGAAGCTCAAGCTTGTCAACGTAGTCCAGGTTATGCTCATCCGCCTGATCCTCCCGTGTCAACGATGGGCCTTCAACCTGTGGGAGTTCGACCCGGCGCAGCATCAAACTCTAAACAGGCTCTTTGACACGATGTACGAAGATGCCTGGAGGATGCTTTTCAAGGGCGCCGAGGCTCCCACATCCACTGCTGAGGATCGCGGATTCAGTACTCAGCATCACGCTCATGCGGTAAGCCGTTTTTATCCTTTTACAGGGTATCAGTTTTTCATAGTTTGACTCTATGCGGGATCTAAGCTCCTTTATATTTGACAGGATTGGGAGGTGACGTCCAGACAGATCGACTGTCCGGCTCCTTTGCCCGAAGGCAAAACGGACGCCCGCTTGGAGAAGCTGCTGGTTCCGGCACCCTACGTGGTGCCAGAGAAGAAGGCCAAGAAGAAGGCCGTGGGGACTCGAAGGAGTGCCTGGCGCCAGGAGGTGCTGGATTCATCATCCGGCGGCTCCGAGGCGCATTCCTCCCGTGAAGACAAGGAGGAAGGAGAAGACACCTCTCCCCCTCCAACGGGAGGAGATAAGAAAAGGAAGGCCGCCCTCTTTGAGGAGGCCGGAGGGTCCAAGAGAGGAAAAACCCATCCTCCGGACTACTCCCCCGACGCCAACGACGGCGGAGAGGAGTGGCAGCCCAGGGCCAAGCCCCTGGCGAGATCGTAAGTATCCGGATACCGGAGTAATTCATAGTATTCGTTTTATGCACAGCTTTCCCTTATGTCGAAATATGTTTATGCAGCCCACCCCAAGACCGGCTCGACGCATCTTCGAGCGGCTCACTGGATCCGTCGGATGTGAACTCGCTTCCAGCGGCTTCATCCCCCCGCCCTACGGACGACACCGAAGTGTTGTCCCAACAGGTTCCAAGCCAGGAGGAGGTGGTCCTTGAGGAGCCGCAAGGCGACCTCCTGGACTCCAGGAGTGAAGGGAATGAAACCCCCCAGGGCTCCAAGTCCGTCTCAAGGCTGAACGCCGCTCCGGAACCTTCAAAGGTTCTAGAGTCCGGCGAGCGACCTCCTTCCAAGAGGAGCAAGCCCACCGTGCCGGTGACCTCCGTTCAACCGGAGGCGCCGGACAATATGTTGGAGGCGCTCCAAGGTGCCTCCATCGACGAGGGGCACCGCACTATTATGAGTGCGGTGATCCAGAAGGTTCAGTCCGCCAAAAGCGGACTGACTTAAGCGTGTACAAGCCTTTTAACAGGCTTTGAGGTAAGTAAAGAATGTTCAAATAATATTACCGCATAGACAGTAACCCCTGACGCTCTGTTGGGCATTCGGGAAGAAAAGCCGAATAGAGGATGAAAGAATTCGCAGGAGTCTAACAAAAGGAGTCAATATGCGTATGGAGGCTTCTCTGCTAGCGTCCGCCACACTGACTGCGGAAGTGGACGTGCTGAAGCAGAGCCTCGAGAACTCCGAGCAAGAGCTCGGGCATGCCAAGAAGCAGCTCGAGGAGAAGGAAGGTAAGAAATACCTTGGTTGAATGTGTATATAAAAAAGGTGCAATTGCAAGAGATGACAGGATTAACATGGCTATTTGCAGGGGCCACATCTGAGGTGGCTACCCTTAAGCAGGCGCTGCTCGAGGCCGAGAAGAGTGCGGCCGTGGAGCGCACCGAGCGGGAGAGATATGAGGCCGAGGTTGGCAAGGTGCGGCAAGAGCTCCAGGTTCTCATGAAGAAACTATTGGGGATCGTAGCAGAAATTCAAAATTTTCTACGCATCACCAAGATCAATCTATGGAGTAATCTAGCAACAAGGGGAAGGAGAGTACATCTACATACCCTTGTAGATCGCTAAGCGGAAGCGTTCAAGTGAACGGGGTTGATGGAGTCGTACTCGTCGTGATCCAAATCACCGATGATCCTAGTGCCGAACGGACGGCACCTCCGCGTTCAACACACGTATAGCCCGGCGACGTCTCCTACGCCTTGATCCAGCAAGGGGAGAAGGATAGGTTGGGGAAGATTCCATCCAGCAGCAGCACAACGGCGCGGTGGTGGTGGAGGAGCGCGGTACTCCAGCAGGGCTTCGCCAAGCACCGCAAGAGACGAGGAGGGAGAGGGGTAGGGCTGCGCCAAGAAGGAGATGTTCTCGTGTGTATGGCAGCCCAATACCCCACTATATATAGGGGAAAGGGAGGGGCTGTGCCCCCACCTAGGTTTCCATCCCTAGGGGTGGCGGCCAGCCCTAGATCCCATCTAGGGGGCGGCCAAGGGGGAAGAGAGGGGGGCGCACCACTAGGTGGGCCTTAGGCCCATCTGAGCCTAGGGTTTCCCCCTTTTCCCTTCTCTCTTTGCCTTGGGCCCTAGTGGGGGGCGCACTAGCCCACCTGGGGCTGGTCCCCTCTCACACTTGGCCCACGCAGCCCTCTGGGGCAGGTAGCCCCACCTGGTGGACCCCCGGGACCCTCCCGGTGGTCCCGGTACGTTACCGATAGCACCCGAAACTTTTCCGGTGACCAAAACAGGACTTCCCATATATAAATCTTTACCTCCGGACCATTCCGGAACTCCTCGTTATGTCTGGGATCTCATCCGGGACTCCGAACAACATTCAGTAACCACGTATATCTATTCCCTATAACCCTAGCGCCATCGAACCTTAAGTGTGTAGACCCTACGGGTTCGGGAGTCATGCAGACATGGCCAAGACAACTCTCCGGTCAATAACCAACAACGGGATCTGGATACCCATGTTGGCTCCCACATGTTCCACGATGATCTCATCAGATGAACCACGATGTCAAGGATTCAATCAATCCCGTATACAATTCCCTTTGTCCATCGGTATGGTACTTGCCCGAGATTCGATCGTCGGTATCCCGATACCTTGTTCAATCTCGTTACCGGCAAGTCTCTTTACTCGTTCCGTAACACATCATCCCGTGATCAACTCCTTGGTCACATTGTGCACATTATGATGATGTCCTACCGAGTGGGCCCAGAGATACCTCTCCGTTTACACGGAGTGACAAATCCGAGTCTCGATTCGTGCCAACCCAACAGACACTTTCGGAGATACCTGTAGTGTACCTTTATAGCCACCCAGTTACGTTGTGATGTTTGGCACACCCAAAGCATTCCTACGGTATCTGGGAGTTGCACAATCTCATGGTCTAAGGAAATGATACTTGACATTAGAAAAGCTTTAGCATACGAACTACATGATCTTTGTGCTAGGCTTAGGATTGGGTCTTGTCCATCACATCATTCTCCTAATGATGTGATCCCGTTATCAACGACATCCAATGTCTATGGTCGGGAAACCGTAACCATCTATTGATCAACGAGCTAGTCAACTAGAGGCTTACTAGGGACATGGTGTTGTCTATGTATCCACACATGTATCTGAGTTTCCTATCAGTACAATTATAGCATGGATAATAAACGATTATCATGAACAAGGAAATATAATAATAACCAATTTATTATTGCCTCTAGGGCATATTTCCAACAGAAACATGAGAGTTTGGAGCTTGACTCGAAGACGCGAGCGTCCGAGCTCACGGCGGCTATTGAAAATGCCAAGTCTGCCAAGGCCGAATCCTAGAAGACCCTCCAGGAGTTGGATGAGGTGAAGAGAATAGCGGCGAGTAAGGCATTTTTTATGCAAAGTAAACATATAAACATGAGTTACCTGATACTTACCCGAATCCGGAGCTCTCCAGGGGCATTTGCAGATCTTCGCCTGAGTGTATCTGATGCCGCCGCATTCTATCGAGCCGAGGAGGGCAGCTCGATGGAGAAGGTGTTCTGGTCTCAGTATGCTGAGGCCGGACACCTCGTTCCCCTGAGCGACCAGCTGAAGCAACTAGTCGAGCTCCACAAGGCGGCCGAACAGGCCATGAAGGGCCTCCTAGTTCGGCTATGGCCTGCAGAGGCTCTGCCTGGGAGCTATTTCGGGCTGGTGCGGCGGCTGGTGGAGGCCTGTCCGAGGCTTGAAGATATCAAGCGCTCCGTCTGCATTGAAGGTGCCCGTAGGGCCCTTGCCCATGCTAAGGTGCACTGGGGCAAGCTGGATGCGTAGAAGCTTGTGAAGGACGGGCCACCACCGGGGAAAGAGCATCGCAAGCCCGAGAATTATTATAAGGATGTTCTGAAGCGTGCCCGCCTTGTTGCGGATGAATGTACCAAGGATGTATTTTTTGAGTAAAACCCACTCGTGTTATCCTGTGCGCTGAAAACTTGTTCATATGCGCTAAGCAATGCTACTTGAATTTAAAATATTACCTTCTGTGTGCCTGTATATCAATACTGAGAGATGGCGAGTCGTCGGCTTCGGCCCCCTTGCCGCTAGTGCTAGGGTGTTCGGGGATAAACCTGGGCGCTCTTTTTCCCATATTTGGGTCCTTCGTGGGAGGCGCTCAGCCCAATGAACGAGGCAATTAGACTATAATGCGTGAACACTCTCACTTAGCCATAGAATTCTATAATTTTAAATTTCGGCGAAGCCCCTAGTATTCGGAAGACCGAGTTCGGGGCGCTATCCACGCCTTGGACGGACAGAGTCGACTCCTCGCCCTAAGCGGCATAAGTCTTTAAGGACTCGAAAAGACCTCTCGAACAGCGACCAGCTCTCGCCTTATCATGACGGTCAGTTTTAGCTTTCTCCACTGAGGTGCTCGACCCAGCTCAACCGGGGCACAATCGCAGTGGTTCTCCTAGTGCTACCTTAGCCGATATAGCGGAACGTAAGGCACCAAAACATAGGAGCCGGGCAAACCCAACTATTGACCCAAGACATGATTCGGAGCCGATGCATATAGTGTTATAAGTTCGGGGTGCCGCACTTATGAAAGTGTTCGGACTTCTCACACCATCTTGAGGGGTACTGAAGCCCCTGGCGTATTTTGGCCATACCAAAGTGTACGGGTGCAACATGTCATTAAGGAACATATATATATATATAAAAAGGGTAATGCAAAAAATAGACAAAAGCTATGCATTGTTCATTAAAATATCTGCGATCAAAGCAGAACGATACAAGTAATGCGATGAACGAAAAAGTTGGACTATTTAACGTGTCTGTTCCAGGGGCAAGCTGCGGAATAGTATGCGAAACAGGTATATTGCTCGTGATAGAGACCACCTGGGATTTCCGTAATGCGGCATGGCTTGTTTGCTTCCCTGGTCCTTGCATCGTTTTGTGCGGCAGTTGAACTGCCGAACAGGCCTTCCGAAGAGTAGAGTCCTGGAAGTAAGAGAAAAGGTAAAAATCGGCAGCCCCTAGTGCGGTTGAAGCCGTGTTTTCGGCGTGTCGTGATGGTGCCCACCCCTATGCCCATGGTATTTCTAGAGCGTAGTTATGTACGCGAAGTACTGGCGTCGCCTTTTTGCGGGGGTTGGGGTTGGGGCCGCATTGCTATGCCTGCTCGGAACGTGCCAAGCAGTCTTGTTGTAGGTTACTCCGGGCGCGCTTGACTGTGTCCGGACGTTTAATGGCCGGACTGGAGAACTACCTGGAGAGGCTGCTTTGTACTTCCGCTGCAAGGGCCGCCGTGTGCTCCTCCGTTCGGAGGGAGCGTTCTGTGTTTCCATTGACCATAATTACTCCTCAAGGGCCTGGCATCTTGAGCTTAAGGTATGCGTAGTGCGGGACCGCATTGAACTTGGCGAATGCGGTTCGCCCGAGCAGTGCATGGTAGCCACTTCGGAACGGGACTATGTCAAAGATTAACTCCTCGCTTCGGAAATTATCCGGAGATCCGAAGACCACTTCAAGTGTGACTGAGCCTGTACAGCTGGCCTCTACACCTGGTATTACGCCTTTAAAGGTCGTTTTGGTGGGCTTAATCCTCGAGGGATCTATGCCCATTTTCCACACTGTATCCTGGTAAAGCAGGTTCAGGCTATTGCCGCCGTCCATAAGGACTCTAGTGAGATGAAATCCATTAATAATTGGGTCGAGAACCAATGCGGCGAATCCGCCATGACAGATGCTAGTGGGATGGTCTCTTCGATCAAAGGTGATCGGGCAGGAGGACCATGGGTTGAACTTTGGGGCGACTGGCTCTACCGCGTATACGTCCCTTAATGCGTGCTTCCGCTCCCTCTTGGGGACGTGGGTGGCATATATCATGTTCATCGTCCGCACTTGTGGGGGAAAACCGTTCTATCCATTGTTGTTCGGCGGCCGGGGCTCCTCGTCGTCATTGTTGTGCAGCCCCTTGTCCTCATTGTCGGCGCTTAATCTGCCTGCCTGCTTGAACACCCAACAGTCCCTGTTGGTGTGATTGGCTAGCTTTTCAGGGGTGCCATGTATTTGGCACAAGCGGTCGAGTATTCGGTCCAAGCTGGACGGGCCCCTAGGATTCCTTTTGAATGACTTTTTCCGCTGACCGGATTTAGAGCCTCTGAATCCGGCATTAACTGCCGTATCCTTAGCATTGTAGCCGTTGATGCGGCGCTTCTGCTGGTTGCGACGCGACCTCCCACTAATGTCCCTGGTGTCCGAACGACCAGGGTTCTTGGTCATATTGTTGCTACGAGCAAGCCAGTTGTCTTCTCCCGCGCAAAAGCGGGTCATGAGTGCCGTGAGTGCTGCCATAGATTTCGGCTTCTCCTGTCCTAGGTGCCGGGCAAGCCACTCGTCACGGATATTATGCTTGAAGGCTGCTAAGGCCTCTACGTCCGGACAGTCGAGTATTTGATTTTTCTTTGTTAGGAACCGTGTCCAGAATTGCCTGGCCGATTCGTGTGGCTGCTGAATTACGTGGCTTAGGTCGTCAGCGTCTGGGGGTCGCACATAAGTGCCCTAGAAATTGTTGAGGAATGTGGCTTCCAGGTCCTCCCAACAGCTGATTGACCCTATTGGCGGGCTGTTAAGCCACTGCCGGGCTGGTCCTTTAAGCTTGAGTGGGAGGTATTTGATGGCGTGGAAATCATCACCGCGGGCCATGTGGATATGAAGGAGATAATCCTCGATCCATACCGCGGGGTCTGTTGAGCCATCATATGATTCGATGTTTACGGGTTTGAAACCCTAGGGGATATGATGATCCATTATTTCGTTTGTGAAGCACAATGGGTGTGCGGCGCCTCTGTACTGGGCTATATCATGACGTAGCTCCAATGAGCTTTGTCTACTATGTTCGGCCCTGCCGAATTTGTGACCGGCGTGATGGTTACCGTCTCGAGCCGTGGGGCGCCCACGCGATCCGTAGATCGATCTTGTTTGCCTTGCCTTTTCCTCCAACATATTACATAAGTCCGGCGCATATTCCCGTGCCTTGGTACGGGCTGCGGCTTGGGTGGAGGGCCATGAGGCCTCTCTGTCGCGGCCACGAGGTGGCCTGTTGGCCGCGTCGAGTTCTTCCTCCTCTAATCGGGGTAGCAACTTGCACTTTGGGTAGCACTTGGAGGGGCGTTCGGGTTTATGCTCTCCGGTCGCAAGGACTTCAGTCCATCTATCGACTAGCTGCTCTTGATCAGGTTGAAGCTGTTGCTGTTTTTTCTTGAGGCTTCTTGCCGTGGCCATAAGCCTGCGTTGAAAATGCTCTTGTTCGATGGGATCCTCTGGCATGACGAATTCGTCATCGTCGAGGCTTGCCTCGTCTTCGGAGGGAGGCATATGATTATCGTCCTCGACCTCTCTGTCAGCCGCTCTCCCATGGGGGCTGGTTTCTCCATCCCCCTATGCTAAATCTTGCTTGGGGGGATGTTCTTCGGCACTTTCCGGGGTATTATTATCTCCCATGCTTGAATCGTCATTTTTGTGTTGGCGGGATTTTGAGCTGCGCCGCTGACGCTGGCGCTTTTGTTGTTTCATGGAGGGGTCATCCTCCGCTGTTCCATCGCCCTCTCCCTCTTTTGGGGTGTCCACCATGTATATGTCATATGACGAGGTGGCTTTCCAGGGCCTAGTAGGCGCTGGTTCTTCATCATCTCCTTCATCGGTGTCCATACCATCGATGTCTTCGGAGTCGAAGTCGAGCATGTCGGTTAAGACGTCGACAGTGGCTACGAAGTGGGTGGTGGGTGGGTTTTGAATTTCTTCATCGTCCGTACCCCAACCTTGCTGACCATAGTCCGGCTAGGGCTCTCCTGACAAAGAGAGAGACTTTAGTGATTTCAGGATATCGCAGAAAGGCGAGTGCTGAAAGACGTCCGCGGCCGTGAACTCCATGATCGGCGCCCAATCGGATTCGCTCGGCAGGGGCACGGAGAGTTCGGAGTCCGGAGAAGAATCCGGTTCCATGGAGTCATGAGTCTTGCAGAGTACGAGGCTGGTGTTTGGCTCAACCGCCGTTGGGATCGCAGCCCCCGAGGTGGTGTCCAACCACCCATCCTCGATCGGCGCGGTCGGCTCCGAACTAAGGGTCGGAGCCGATGCGGGTGCGACCTCCAGGGCACTGTTCAGCGGCAGAGCTAGATCATGCTCATCATGACAGTGCGGCGCGCTCGGCAGTGGTTCGAATCCGTCGAAGATCAAGTCCCCGCGGATGTCGGTCGTGTAGTTTAAACTTCCGAATCTGACCTGACGGCCAGGGGCGTAGCTTTCGATCTGCTCTAGATGGCCAAGTGAATCGGCCCATGGTGCGAAGCTGCCAAAGACGAAGATCTGTCCGGGGAGGAAGGTCTCACCCTAGACTGCATCGCCATTGATGATCGTAGGAGCCATCGGGCCTGGCGGAGACGGCACAGAGGAACTCTCAATGAAAGCACCAATGTCGGTGTCAAAACCGGCGAATCTCGGGTAGGGGGTCCCAAACTGTGTGTCTAGGCCGGATGGTAACATGAGGTAGGGAACACGAAGTTTTACCCAGGTTCAGGCCCTCTCGATGGAGGTAAAACCCTACGTCCTGCTTGATTAATATTGATGATATGGGTATTACAAGAGTTGATCTACCACGAGATCAGAGAGGCTAAACCCTAAAAGCTAGCCTATGGTATGATTGTTGGTGTGTATGTTGTCCTACGGACTAGAACCCTCCGGTTTCTATTATGAAGTGTCATCTTGTATATTTCATACAAGGCTTCATGCACTCCTTATGGTGGCTTCAAAGTCCTAAAATCATCACTTGTAACTCCGTTCTTGATCCCCTTGCGCATGCCATCATTTCCATGCTTGGTCTTGCTCCAGTGTTCATCCCTCTTATCCATGCTAGGCCCTTCATTTGTAAGAAAAACAAATATATCCAATTTAGGCAACATCATATTCTCATGAACATTGGAATCATTACCAAGAAATGAAAATATCTGGTAATTCAATTGGCGTGCGCGAGCTCTAGTAATTGGTCCAGTATGTATAGCAGCAGGGGTTGTGGGTGTAACAATGGTATTGATGTCCTCATCATCCTCCCCTTCTTGAAATGAAGTCGTCCTCGACGGAAGCTCATGTTCCTCACCCAAATAAGGCTTCAAATCTGCAATGTTAAAAGTGGAACTAACCCCAAAATCTGCAGGCAGCTCAAGTTTATATGCATTATCATTTATTTTCTTTCATACCTTAAAAGGACCATCAGCACGTGGCATTATCTTTGATTTGCGCAAATTAGGAAATCTATCCTTACGCAAATGTAACCAAACAAGATCTCCAGGTGCAAACACAACATGTTTTCTACCCTTATCTCCAGCAAGTTTATATTTAGCATTCATACGCTCAATGTTTTCCTTAGTTAACTCATGCATTTTTAAAATCAATTCAGCACGTTCTTTAGCATCAAAATTAACATTCTACGAATATGGAAGAGGTAACAAATCAATAGGTGCACGAGGTAGGAAACCATACACAATTTCAAAAGGGCACATCTTAGTAGTAGAATGCAATGAACGATTATAAGCAAATTCAATATGAGGCAAGCATTCTTCCCACATTTTCTTATTATTCTTCAAAACATCCCTAAGCATAGTAGACAATGTTCTATTGACTACTTCATTTTGTCTGTTAGTTTGGGGGTGACAAGTTGTACTAAAAAGTAGTTTAGTCCCCAATTAGCCCATAGACATCTCCAAAAGTGGCTAAGAAATTTAGTATCATGATCTGAAACAATAGTATTTGGCACACCATGCAAGCGAATAATTTCACGAAAGAACAAATCAGCAACATTAACAGCATCATCGCTTTTATGACATGGTATAAAGTGTGCCATTTTTGAAAATCTATCCACGACAACAAATATGCTATCCCTCCCCTTCTTTGTTCGAGGTAAACCTAAAACAAAGTCCATAGATATATCCTCCCAAGGAACACTAGGTACAGGCAAAGGAATATATAAACCATAAGGATTGAGTCGTGACTTAGCTTTTTGACATGTAGTGCAGCGAGCAACGAAACGCTCAACATCCCGTCTCATCTTTTGCCAAAAGAAATGTGTAGCATGTATGTCCTCCGTCTTCTTCAGGCCAAAGTGTCCCATTCATCCTCCTCCATGCACCTCCTGCAACAACAAAAGACCAACAGAGCTAGCTGGAATGCATAGCTTGTTAGCACGGAACACAAATCCATCATTAATGACAAACTTGTTCCACGTTCTTCCTTCTTTACAATTCTGCGTTACATCTTTAAAATCAGCATCATGCACATATTAATCTTTGATGGTCTCCAAACCAAATATTTTGAAGTCAAGTTGTGAAAGCATAGTATAGCGACGAGACAATGCATCAGCAATAACATTTTCTTTACCCTTCTTGTGTTTAATGACATAAGGGAAAGTCTCAATGAATTCAACCCATTTAGCATGTCTACGGTTCAGTTTTGCTTGACTTTTAATGTGTTTCAACGATTCATGATCAAAATGTATAACAAATTCTTTGGGCCATAAATAATGTTGCCATGTTTCTAAAGTCTGAACAAGACCATATAATTCTTTATCATAAGTAGAATAATTCAGACTAGGCCCACTCAATTTTTCATAAAAGTATGCAATAGGTTTGCCATCTTGTAATAAGACACCTGCTAATCAAATTCCACTAGCATCACATTCAAGCTTAAAAGTCTTATTAAAATCAGGAAGTTGGAGTAAAGGATCATGTGTCAACTTATCTTTCAATACCGTGAAGGCTTCTTCCTATGCGGTACCCCAAACAAAAGGTACGTCCTTCTTTGTAAGCTCATTGAGAGGTGCACCAATGGTGCTGAAATCTCTCACAAAACGCCTATAGCATCCAGCGAGGCCAAGAAAACTCCTGACTTGTGTGACCATTTTGGGCTGCGGCCAACTCTCAATAGCTTCAATCTTGGCTTTATCAACTTCAATTCCCTGTGGAGTAACAACATAACCAAGAAAAGATACTCGGTCGGTGCAGAAGGTGCACTTCCTAAGGTTACCAAACAAACGTGCATCACATAGAGCAATAAAAACAACATGTAAATGTTCCAAATGTTCCTCCAAAGATCTGCTATAAATCAGTGTATCATCAAAATAGACTACCACAAATCGTCCAATGAAAGCACGTAAAACTCCGTTCATTAGTCTCACGAAAGGCATGACTAACCACTCATATAAACCAAACATAGTTTTAAATGTTGTTTTCCATTCATCTCCCAATTTCATACGAATTTGATGGTATCCACTACAATAATCAAATTTGGAGAAAATTTGTAGAGCCACTCAATTCATCAAGCATATCATCTAGCCTAGGAATTGGATGACGATAACGAATAGTAATATTATTAATGCCTCTACAATCAACACACATACGCGACGTACCATCCTTTTTAGGCACTAGTATAATAGGAACAGCACAAGGACTAAGAGATTCGCGTATGTAACCTTTGTCGAGCAGCTCCTGTACTTGACGCAAAATCTCCTTCATCTCCTCTGGATTGGTACGGTATGGTGCACGGTTGGGTAGCGATGCACCGGGAATTAAGTCAATTTGATGCTCAATCCCTCGAATAGGTGGTAATCCCGGTGGCACGTCTTGTGGGAAGACGTCAGCGAACTCCTACAAAATGTTAGTGACAGCAGGGGGCAAAGAGGAAGGCACGTCCTTGAATGAAAATAATGCCTCTTTGCACACAAAAGCATAGCAAACAAATTTGCTGAAATCTAGCTCATCAATATCAGATTTTGTGGCAAGTAAACACACGCTTTTCAATTTAATTTCAGAAGCAACACTAGATGGTTTATTAGTACGTTTAATTTGTTGCTCAAATTCTTTTGCCACAATCTGATTTTCACTCTTATCTTTCTCCTATTTTGCTTTATTAGCTCTATTAATATCATCTTTCAAAATGGGTTCATGAGTCATAGGAAGCAAAGTAATATGGCTATCCTTATGAACAAGAGTATACTGATTATTTCTACCATGGTGTACAGAATTTTTATCAAATTGCCATGGTCTACCAAGTAATAAGGAACATGCTTGCATGGGTACCACATCACAATCAACATAATCAGCATATGTAGAGATACTAAAATGTAGACAAACAGTACGTGTTACCTTAACCTTGCCGCTGTTGTTGAACCATTGGATGTAGTAAGGATGTGGATGTGGACTTGTGGTGAGAGATAGCTTCTCCACCATCTCCATGCTAGCCAAGTTGTTGCAGCTCCCTCCATCTATGATGACGCGAACAGAACGTTCCTTCACAACTCCCTTTGTATGGAAAAAATTATGCCTCAGCTTGTGTAACCTGCACACTCAAAACACGTTGAGAAACTAAACATTCATACCTGTCAGCATCTTCATCAGCCATGTATTGCGTCTCATGATCAAAATCATCTCCACCGTGTTCTTCATGTGTAATAAGAGCCAAAGACTCCTCGTCATAGTCACTAGCGGACTTATACCCACCATCCTTAGTAGCAATCATCACACGCTGAGATTTGCATTCTCTCGCAAAATGTCATCTTCCCTTACAACGACAACAAATAATATCACTTGTGTGCCCTATTGATGCCATGGAAGAAGAAGAGATCTGCACAGGCCCTGCAGGTGTTCTCTTGGCAGATAGTGGTGGTTGTGCCTGCTTTCTTGTATCATAGCTGGAGGTGGCACCTGATGGAGATGCTGGTGCAGTGGAAGTAGAGGATGCACGTGGTGTCCATGATGAAGATCGACCTGCAGAGAAGTTAGTTCGCGCCAATGCCTGTCGATCCTGCACTTCAAGTTCAGCTTTACAAGCAAGATGGAATAAAAGAGTGATATTAGTATACTCCTTATACTCTAGAATGGTCTGAATCTCTCTATTTTATCCACCCATAAAACGTGCAAGCATATCTTCATTCTCCTCAACAATACCACATCTAATCATAACAGTTTGTAATTCCTGATAATATTCTTCTATAGAATTTTTTCCTTGTCTTAAACGCTGCAATTTTTCAAGTAATTCACATTGATAATATGGTGGAACCCAAGGAGTACGCATAGCAGTTTTCAAAGCGGACCAAGTAGTTGGAATAGGATATAATCTACAATGTTCAGACCACCAAACACATGCAAAGCTAGTGAAAGCACAAACAGCAGCAGGAACACGTCTCTCCTCAGGATATTGTAAACATGTAAATCGTTGTTCAGTTTCTAACTCCCAAGTAAGATATATATCAGGAACATATCTACACTCAAATGGTGGAATATTCAATTTCAGTTTAGGGAGATGGTCATGATCTCGTACCTGAGGGGGGGGCTACCATTGCCATTATTTGCATGTGGACGACCAGGTGGTTGTGGCGCTGGTGGTTGCACGTAGTTCTGATTTTGATCAAACTCATCCTCGTAATCTCCCACAAAATCATCCTCCACCGCATCAGTAGCAGGAGCCACAGAAGTATCAACAGCAGCACCAACAGTTTGGCCAGGCACAAGAGGGAGACGGCTCGCTCGGCGGAGGGCTGTTTCGTGACGTGGAGGTAGTCGTCGTTGTTGTTGTTGTTGTTGTTGTTGTTGTTGTTGTTGTTGTTGTTGTTGTTGTTGTTGTTGTTGTTGTTGTCGAGGTGTGTTAGGTGCAGCCGGTGGTGGTGGTGGAAGACGCGCGAGCAATTCATTAAACTTGTTATCAAGCTTTGTTTCAAACATCTTCTCCATGCCATCTATCTTCTCCATGGCCTCTTCAAATCTCTTTAGCACATCTTGCACCTGTCCACTCATCATTTGCTGAAATTTATCATGCAACTCCTTATTTGTCATGTTCTCCCAGTCAGTGTCGTCGGCTTGTGATCCTGCCATGGTTAGCAGCAATAGAAACACACAAGAATATGATCCTACAGACTACTAACAAGAGGTGGTGGTGGGTGTCACAAATCCGTCAAGCAAATCTCAAATTCTTACTAGTTCTTACCCAGCAGCAGGCGGTGATAGGAAACCGTCGTAGTCAAAACTCACAAAGCTTGGATAGAGCGATTACCAGGGAGTGTCAAACGCACGACGTAGATGTATGTGGAGCTAGGAAGGCTTATAATATGGTAGCAAAAAGGGTTAGCAATAATCAATTCAGAGATGCAAAGTTGAATAAACGCTCAGCGATGGTACTGTGCTGGTCCTAGGCTAGACCATGCTAGAGACGCGTGCCTAGAACACTAACAAAATCAGGGCGCTGCACGTAAACAAGGGAAAAGCACACTCTCGAACTTTTTTTCGATCTGTTTTTTTTGCGCTCCTTTTTTTTGCGCTCCTCTTTTTTGCGAAAAATTACTATAATGGCGAGTGTCTCAAAAATCTTCCCTCGTCAAACTGACAGAATGGGCACGAAATTTGTTTTTGACTTTTTTTTGGAAATCAGGGCAGCAGCGATGAAAAAGTGCGACAAAAAATCACTATGATAGCACGTGGCTCAAAAGACTTAGAAAAGCCTAAAAATAGGATAGGGAAAAAATATTTTTGGTCGCCGAATATTTTTTTCTGAGACCTACTCAGGCAAGGAAACACAAAACGAAAACTAGATGGATCTCGAAAACAAACCTAATATGAAAAGAACTCGGATTGGTGCTGGACAGGCGGATGTATATGTGGACTCGGATTGGTGGTGGACAGGCGGATGTATATGGCAGCGGTGAGGAATATGTTGGTGGTGGTGGTATGTGGTAGGAACGATGACGATGGTGCGGCGGCAGCGTGATAACTTGTGAATAGAACTCGAAACTCTAAAGGAAACTAGACGCTAAGATGAGAAACTAGACACGACGATGCAACCGCAAATTCAACAATGCAAAACCCAAAAAAGTTTATGCAAAGGCTCAGATTGGTTCGGATATGATGACCTAACCCTAATTTTTTTTTGGCTTTTTCGTGGACTATAGGTATGAAGAACAGACTCGATCTAAACTATGAAAAACTGTAAAATCTCACCGAGCAACCTGGAAATCTGATACCACTTGATAGAGGCAAATGTGTCCCGATGTTTTGATGAGATAGATATTGTTTTCCGTGGGAGTCGACTTTGACGATCCGACTACGAACGTGCAAAGACGTCGCGCTTTTGCAATCGCTTAACCAACTTCTGAGGGTTATTGACCACGCCGGAGCACGATCAACCTGACCACGCGGGTCTATTTCCTGGGAGCAAATTAAAAACAAGCAAGAAACTGAGATTGCAATCTGGATATTGCGAATAAAAGAGGGAAGCTTTATTAATGAAGGTGGAGTTCTGTGACGTCTTGGTCTGGTCATTGGACACAAACAAAGTACGCAAAGTTGCAGCTATGGCGAACTTTTAATCTAAACAAAACCCAAAGTCTAAACGACGTCCTAAGGGCTGTATATATGGAGGAAGAGGGGGGAATTTCATGGCCCTTGGAGGAGGGGTCCGAAACTAACCCTAACTCTTGTTTCCCCACACATACGGACTCTAAAAACAGCCTGTACTTAAGTATTTCGAAAATACATGGGCCTGGCCCAAAAATAAGGTGACGCAGCACCTAGAATAGCCTCTGGACGAAATTTATGAAGTGGTATCTTGTATATTTTGTCCAAGGCTTCATGCACTCCTTATGGTGGCTTCAAAGTCCTGAAATCATCACTTGTAACTCCGTTCTTGATCCTCTTGCGCATGCCATCATCTTCATGCTTTGTCTTGCTCCAGTGTTCATCCCTCTTATCCATGCTAGGCCCTTCATTTGTAAGCAAAACAAATGTATCCAATTTAGGCAGCATCATATTCTCATGAACATTAGAATCATTACCAAGAAACGAGAATACCTGGTAATTCAATTGGCGTGCGCGAGATCTAGTAATTGGTCCAGTATGTATAGCAGCAGGGGCTGTGGGTGTAATAATGGTATTGATGTCCTCATCACTATATGATTCACGTTCGACCTTTCGATCTCAGTGTTCCAAGGCCATATCTGCATATGCTAGGCTCGTCAAGTTTAACCCGATTATTCTGCATGTGCAAAACTAGCTTGCACCCGTTGTATGTGAATGTAGAGCTTATCACACCCGATCATCATGAGGTGTCTCGGCACGACGAACTGTAGCAATGGTGCATACTCAGGGAGAACACTTATTCCTTGAAATTTAGTGAGGGATCATCTTATAATGCTACCCTGAACTAAGCAAAATAAGATGCATAAAGGATAAACATCATATGCAATCAAAATATGTGACATGATATGGCCATCATCATCTTGTGCCTTTAATCTCCATCTCCAAAGCACCGTCATGATCTCCATCATCGCCGGCTTGACACTTTGATCTCCATCGTAGCATCGTTGTCGTCTCGCCAAGTATTGCTTCCACAACTATCGCTACTGCTTAGTGATAAAGTAAAGCAATTACATGGCGATTGCATTTCATACAATAAAGCGACAACCATAAGGCTCCTGCCAGTTACCGGTAACTTTTACAAAACATGATCATCTCATACAACAATTTATATCTCATCATGTCTTGACCATATCACATCACAACATGCCTTGCAAAAACAAGTTAGACATCCTCTACTTTGTTGTTGCAAGTTTTACGTGGCTGCTACGGGCTTCTAGCAAGAACCGTTCTTACCTACGCGTCAAACCACAACGATTTTTCATCAAGTGTGTTGTTTTAACCATCAACAAGGACCGGCCGTAGTCAAACTCGATTCAACTAAACTTGGAGAAACAGACACCCGCCAGCCACCTGTGTGCGAAGCACATCGGTAGAACCAGTCTCATGAACACGGTCATGTAATGTCGGTCCGGGCCGCTTCACCCAACAATACCGCCGAATCAAAGTAAGCCGTTGGTGGTAAGCAGTATGACTATTAGCGCCCATAACTCATTGTGTTCTACTCGTGCATATATCATCTACACATAGACCTGGCTCGGATGCCACTGTTGGGGAACATAGTAATTCAAAAAAATTACTACGATCATGCAAGATCTATCTTGGAGATGCAAAGCAACAAGACGGGAGAGTGTGTCCATGTACCTCTTAGACCGAAAGCGGAAGCGTTTAGTTAACGCGGTTGATGTAGTCAAACGTCTTCATGATCCAACCGATCCAAGTACCGAACGTACGGCACCTCCGTGTTTAGCACACGTTTAGCACGTTGACGTCCCTCGAGCTCTTGATCTAGTAGAGGGTCGAGGGAGAGTTCCGTCAGCATGAAGGCGTGGCGACGGTGTTGGTGATGTGATCCGCGCAGGGCTTCGCCTCAGCACTACAACAATATGACCGAGGTGGTAAACTGTGGAGGGGGGCACCGCACACCACTAAGGAACAACTATTGTGCCTTTGAGGTACCCCCTGACCACATATATAAATGAGGGGGAGGAGGAGGCCGGCGGCCAAGCAGGGCGCGCCAAGGAGGGAGTCCAACTAGGATTCCCAATCCTAGTTGGATTCCCTTTCCTATTCCAAGAGGGGAATGGGGGAAGGAGAGGGAGAGGGAAAGGAAAGAGGGGGCCGCCCCCCCTCCCCCTAGTCCAATTCGGATTGCCTTGGGGGGGTGCACCCCACCTTGTGGCCTGCCCTCTCCTACTCCCTTATGGCCCATTAAGGCCCATAACTTCCCCGGGGGGTTCCGGTAACCCCTCGGTTCCCCGATAAATATCTGAAACATCTCGAAACCTTTCCGGTGTCCAAATACCTTCGTCCAACATATCAATCTTGACCTCTTGACCATTTTGAGACTCCTCGTCATGTCCGTGATCTCATCCGGGACTCTGAACAAACTTCGGTCACCAAAACACAGAACTCATAATATCAATCGTCATCGAACGTTAAGCGTGCGGACCCTACGGGTTCGATAACTATGTAGACATGACCGAGACACATCTCCAGTCAATAACCAATAGCGGAAACTGGATGCTCATATTGGCTCCTATATATTCTACGAAGATCTTTATCGGTCAAACCGCATAACAACATACGTTACTCCCTTTGTCATCGATATGTTACTTGCCCGAGATTTGATCGTCGGTATCATCATAACTAGCTCAATGTCGTTACCGGCAAGTCTCTTTTACTCATTCCGTAATGCATCATCCTGTAACTAACTCATTAGTCACATTGCTTGCAAGTCTTATAGTGATGTGCATTACCGAGAGGGCCCAGAGATACCTCTGTGATACATGGAGTGAGAAATCCTAATCTTGATCTATGCCAACTCAACAAACACTTTCAGAGACACCTGTAGAGCATCTTTATAATCACCCAGTTACGTTGTGATGTTTGATAGCACATAAAGTGGTTCCTCCGGTATTCGGGAGTTGCATAATCTCATAGTCAGAGGAATATGTATAAGTCATGAAGAAAGCAATATCAACAAAACTAAAGGATCATTATGCCAAGCTAACGGATGGGTCTTGTCCATCACATCATTCTCTAATGATGTGACCCCATTGATCAAATGACAACACATGTCTATGGTTAGGAAACTTAACCATCTTTGATTAATGAGCTAGTCAAGTAGAGGCATACTAGGGACACTCTGTTTTTCTATGTATTCACACATGTGCTAAGTTTTCGATTAATAGAATTTTTATAGCATGAATAATAAATATTTATCATGACATAAGGAAATATAAATAACAACTTTATTATTGTCTCTAGGGCATATTTCCTTCACGAACGCTGGTCCAAGATTCCACCTTGAGTCGATGGGCCCTTCAAGGTGATAGAGCGCTACAACAACAATGCCTGCAAGATCGACATCCCACGCGACAAGTACTCCAAGAGCGACATATTCAACGTCAAGGATCTCTCTCCCTACCATGGTAATGAGGTTTTTGATCCAAGGTTGGATCTTTCCCAAGGCGGGGGGGGGGGGGAAGATGATGCGGAGCATCCTATGGTCATCCCCGTGGACCTACCTTCGTCTCCTACGATGCCACATGGACCAATGACAAGAGCTCAAGCAAGGGCTATCGAAACTAAGGTGAATTCATTCCTCTTCGAACTACCACTTACTACATGTGAGACATGGGTACTACCTCAAGCAGATACTCTATGGGGTTGTTTGGGTAAGAAGAATATACAAAACGCGATCTCTATAAACTAGGAAACAACTCTAACAGAATAAAATCTTGTTTGGATAGCCTAACGAACCCGTGGATACAAAAAACTCGGTTCTCCATAACCCAGGATTTTGCGTTTATGGAAAAACGACTATTGGTCGTTTTTGCAAAAACGCGATTAACATATACCTGCTCCTTGATAGCATTGCCATTAGGCTCCTCCTCTTATGCGTTGTTGCGACGACGGGTCAACGAGAAGTCGATGCCCGGTTAGCTCCTGAGTCTGCAACTCAGAGATGTGGCTGATAGCAGATGCGCCTCGTCGCCGTGTCCGCCGAAGACATGGAGGTTTCCGGCGAACCAACGGCCGTCGCACCAAACCAAACGCAGCTGAATCGACGCTTGGATCGAGCGGCATCAACGGGCTCAGCCACGACAACATCGACGGACTCGGCAACATCGACAGGCTCGGCAACGGCGTCATATCTCCATCTGCATCCTCCCCATCGTCCTCTATGATGTCGACAGAGCAACCCCCAGTCATCGTCTTGGCCTCGGCGTCGTGCCATGCCCGGCTTGGCCTCTACGAATATATGGCTTGCCATGCCCGGCTTGTCTGGCCATGCACCCATCTCCACCATCCGCAACTATGACATGCCCATGCTCGACATCACCATGCTCAGTTTGCCACAGCTGGCACCGTGGCACATGCTCTCGTGCTTGGGATGGTGTTCAGTATACTCACCGCTGTCGTGCTCCTTGCTGACATCGAAGGTATTGGTGTGCTCCAACAATGTCTCATTATGGTGCTGTTGTATATGCATAAGACAATCTCTTCTGATCAATCAACTATGGTACTAGTAGGCACGTGAGCATGTGTGAATAGCATGCCGGCATGCAAAGGAGCGGGATGCCAGGGGCACACAAAGTATGCATTCCATGATCTTGAGGTAAGGCGACGAGCAAGACGGAGCATCATGGCCTCGTGGGAGGAGCACGAGGCATCTGCGTATGATATGGCCAAACAAAGAATTGCGTAACTGTGTTTTCCTATTTTCCCCATCCACACAAGAAATTGTATAGACTCACCGTACCAGAAAAACTAGCTAAAACTAATTTTTCTAAAAATCCTCTAAAAACTCGTTTTCTAAAAGCTTGCATCTAATCCTAGTTATCCAAACAACCACTATGAGTGATTAGGTACTTGGAGGAGAGCCATGGAGAAACTACATCCAACGAACAAGATGACGAGGGCACCAAATACAAGGACCAAGAGAAAGTGCTGCCAGAAGTTCTACAGCCACGGACGACCGGACTTTACCGGACATCTGATGCCTGAAGCACCAGCCCGCCAGCCAAGTCCTAGCCTGTGATCGCTACAGCAGCCGGACAACCGACATGGACCGGACGTCTAACACATCCCAGCGACCGGACGACCGAGCCCCTCCGGACGTCCTGTGTCACATCATAGAATGGAAATTAACAGAATTCCGAAGACTCTGGACGACCGACAACCCCTCGACATTCGGACCCTCGTGAGCCACCGCACGTCCGAGACCTACGGACGACAGACGGCTGTCTTCGCACAGTGTATTGGGTCGTGGCCCATGTACCCTTTTGTGACCTTAGACTATATATACTCCTCCTCCTCCCTGTTTCTAGGGTTAGCATTTGTTTAGCTCATATAAGAGATAGAGCTTTGCTCATCCACTTCATATCTACTCCATTGGAGGCCAAGTCCTCCATCTAGGAGAATATCCCCCAAGTGGATTCAAGCCCTCCACCTAGGAGAAGATCCCCTAGTGAATTCAAGACCTCCTCTTGGAGAAGAACTAGCTACTTGTATCCTTCCTTTGTTGTCTTTGGATCTTTGTGACCTCTTTGTGTTCATGGATCTAGAACATGTGTGATCGATTCTCATTGATTTGGGTGTTACTCCTCGTGTTCTTCATGGGATTCCCTCCAAATCGTGAAAGATCAGCCTTAGGGTACCCACCCTACATCACAATGGCTTGTCGATCATCGGGCAAGTCCACCAAAGTCTACACTTTGTTCTCATACATGGATCCTATCTCAGATTCCACAGCCTCAAGCCACTTGTTGGAATCTGGGCTCATCATAGCTTCTTCGAAGTTCATAGGTTCGTTTTTGTCTAACAACATGACTTCCAGGATAGGATTACCGTACCACTCTGGTCCGATATGTGTTCTGGTCGACCTACGATGTTCAATAGTAACTTGATCTGAAGTTTCATGATCATCATCATTAGCTTCCTCTCTAATTGTGTAGGCATCATGGGAATGGTTTTCTCTTATGTGCTACTTTCCAATTTGATAGAAGGAACAACTACCTCATCAAGTTTTACTTTCCTCCCCCTCACTTCTTTCGAGAGAAACTCCTTCTATAGAAATGACCCATTCTTAGCAACAAAGATCTTGCCTTTAGATCTGTGGTAGAAGGTGTACCCAATAGTTTCTTTAGGGTATCCTATGAAGATGCACTTCTCCGATTTGGGTTCGAGCTTATCAGGCAAAAGTTTTTGACATAAGCATCGCATCCCCAAACTTTAAAAAATCACAGCTTAGGTTTCTTGCCAAACCAAAGTTCATACGGTTTCGTCTCAACGGATTTAGACTGTTCCCTATTTAACGTGAATGCGGTTGTCTCTAATGCATAACCCCAAAATGACAAAGGCAAAACGGTAAGATACATCATAGAACGCACCATATCTAATAAAGTATGACTACGACGGTCGAACACTCCATTACGATGTGGTGTTCCAGGTGGCATGAGTTGTGAGACAATTCCACATTGTAATAAATGAAGGCCAAACTCGTAACTCAAATATTCGTGATATAGGCAAGGTGTCCGATCTTCTGATGAGATGATAACTATCGATTTGGTGGAGTCAACTTTGACGATCTGACTACAAACGTGCACGATGTTGCGCCTTAGCAATCGCTAAACCAATCTCCCGAGGTTACCGATGATGCTAGAAGCACGATCAGCCTGACTACGAAGGTCTATTCCTGCATGTAATCAAAGAAGAAGCAAGAATATGATAAAGCAATCTGAATATTGAGAATATAGATGAAGTATTGATAATAGTGGGGATTCGGAAGCGGTCTTCGTCTAGTCATTGGACACAAACAAAGTACACGAAGTTGCGTTGGCTAACTTTTAACTAAACAAATCCCAAGGAAAAAGCTACTAGATGGATCTACTTATATAGGAGCAAGGGGTGGCAGCCAAGGAGGTGGGAGGACGTCCCAAGGCAGCCTAAAACTAACCCTAGGTCATACAAGGCTCATGGGCCCAAGTGGAGGTGATGCAACACCTTTGGGCTTGTAGTTTGACTCGGATTCTACTGCAACGTCAGATTGTTTCGTCCATAACTCAATGCTCTGGACGAATTTGAAGGTAAATCCAATTGGAAAGAGCACGAAATCTACTTTCAAACAAAAAAAGAATCACCCAATTCGGAGTCCGTATGAGAAAGTTGTTGGCGTTTTGAGTCAGGTATGTCTCTGTAGTCCAATCTGAATCCAGAACGTGAGAGACTTTAACTCTACCTTCTCTTGGCCCAAAAGTGACATGAGAGGACTTTTTGAACAGAACCTAAACTTCTCTTTTTCCTTTATCTTCATATGTGGATTGTACAAATGTCCCATACACCTGCAATTAGACATGGCATAGAAGTTTGTGAAGTATTTTTATCCTGGATGACATAAATAAATTATTGCATAGTTTGCATTAGAAATCACCTCACAAATATACATGTATGCAATATTTTTGATCGTATCCAAGGTAGCCATGTCCTCATCATCCTCCCCTTCTTGAAAACAAAGCCGTCCTCGGTGTTGCTTAATCTGAAATGTGGCTAACAGAAGAGACAAGGTGTACATGTTGTATGTGTATATGTCATCCATTTTTACTTCCCTTGGTTTTTACACAAATGGCACATGTATACATGAGTAACTTTCATAGCTCATAAAATCTGAAGCCGAAATATTATCACAAGAAGTAGAAGACATGAAAATATTGCAACTCAGTTTGCACAAATAAGTGAATCTCTTATTCATATCAAAGGATTGACAATGTTCATCATTAAACCATCCCAACATTGGTGAATAAACCTTACTTGCACCAAATTTACATGCTACAACATGCTTAAATAAGCAAACATGCAATAAGTCATTTGACACAGAATCATCACCAAGATTAGAGGTCATATCAAAATGATTAAACATTGGTTCTTTTGCATCAGCGGTTAATTCAATGGGTGCACTCAAAATTGTTGGTATTTCAATTGTTTGATCACAAGACGCATTCATGACAGTAACAAGATTCTCTAAAATAGGTGGTGTGTTCAAATCAAGAGGTAACTCAACACATGATGCATTCAAGTTAACTAGGCATGCATCATTCTCATGTGAAGTTATATCATCAATACCTTTACTATTACCTTGTCGCAAAGACGTAGCTGATGTAGGTATGGACGTTTAAAATGTACCATACTCTTGAGATGATGTTGCGCTCACAATCCGAGGTGGGGCTGCTCTAGTAGGTGCAACGGTGGAGGAACCAACCGGCGGTGGTGAGCATGAACTGGAATAGTAGTTGTAGTAGTCACCCAATGCATCTTCCTGTATCTGTCTCTCAAAGGTACAAGCACGAACATACATACCAGTAATGCAACGAAGAATATACTGAAATCTTGCCTGAATATCATGGTTCAAACCACCAAAAAATCTATTCATTGTATCATCCTCAGATTCTTGTATGTCACAATGATGCATATAAGATTTGAAATCTTGGTAGTAAGCATGAACAGTGTTGTTGACTTGTTTAAATTGTTCAAATTTGCGAAGCAATTCACGACGATAGTAAGGAGGGGAATTTTTTTGTCTCATTACATATTTCAAATCTTTCCAAGTTGTGGGTTGGTTATCAATGTTTTTCTACAATGCACATGATGCGGACCATCCGACACTCATCCCCATGTACACTCCGACTACTCTCCAAGCCCCAAGAGGATATACGACGAGACCTCAAACATACGCCATCAGACACAAGGTGAACTCGCTCCTCTCTGAATCGTCACTTTCCAGATGTGAGACACGGCTACTACCTCAACGTGTGTGCTATGCATGATCAGGTACTTAGAGGAAAGCCACGGAGCCACCTCATCCAACGGACAAGCTAGCGAGGACGCCAAGTACAAGGACCAAGAGAAGTCTTCAGCCACCGGATGACCGGGAAACACTGGACGTCCGACGCCTGGGCACTCATCCAGCAAGAAGGGCCAGCCAACGGAAGCTACAGCGGTCGGACGTCCGACAAGTACCGGACGTCCGACACACCCCAGCGACCGGGCGTCCTATCGTCTCTGGAAATCCGGCGCCACCTCAACCGAGCCAAAACGCCGGACGTCCGACAAGTACCGGACGACCGGACCCTCGCGAGCCACCAGACGTCCGGTACCTGTCAGACGACCGGCCCCTGGCTGTGTCCAGTGTTGCGGGCCGAAGCCCATGTACCCCTCACTTACCCCTTCGTGTCCCTAAACTATATCCTCCACCACCTCCTAGCTAGGGTTAGCATTGGTTTAGCTCATATTTAGAGATAGAGCATTGCTCATCCACATCGGATCTACTCCAAGAGAGAAACCACGGCCTCTACGGAGAAGATCCCTTTGAATTCAAGACCTCCTTGTGGAGAAGAACATCAAGACCTCCACACGGAGAAGACCGGTTACCTTTGTATTGTCCGTTGTTGACTTTGGATCTTGTATCTCCTATCGTGTTTCGAGGATCTAGCACTTGTGTAATCATTCTTGTTGGATTGAGTGTTCTCTCATGTTCCCCTTGCATTTTTCCCCTCGTTTCCCTCCCCGTGTTCTTCGTGTTCATCACGGGATCCGCTCCTTTCGTGAAAGATCGGTCGATTAGGGTTCCTACCGTACATCATCTTGGTATTATGAGCCACGTTGATCATGATTTCGGAGCCTCCCCTCTTCGTTTTCTAGCTTGATTTTGTTGTGTTCTTCCCTAATTTCGAAAATCCCCACCAAAAATAGCCCCAATTTTTTTTGTGATTTGTTGGTTTGACAAAGTTTTGTTAATTTTGATCCATGGATTTGCTTGGTTTCGAGTGGATCTAGCATTTCCCCAAGTTTTCCCATCTTTCATCCACGAAATCTCCTCAATTTTGACCCAAAATCATCATTTTCCGCCCAAAATCGCGCCCCGGATCTCGCATCTCGCGTTGACCCCAGCCCTTTACGGACGTCCGGAGCCCCTGGCCTGACCAGATGTCTGACCTTTTCCGGACGACCGGAACCCCTAACCCGAGCCGAATTTACGGACTTCCGAGCCTGCCCGGACGTCCGGCCCCCGGACATCCAACCTTGTCCGGACGTCCGTAACCTGTAAAAACTGATTTCGCTCAAATTTTGTTTCGGCCATAACTAATTCATCCGAACTCCGATTTTAACGTTCTTTAGCTCGTTTTGAAGCTATTGACATCCCCCTTCCCAAAAAAATACCACCAACATCATTTGACTCCATCAAATTTTTGAAACTTTTGCATCTTTGCCTAGGGCTTGCACCACATCATCCGCTACACCACCACCGACTTCCGCAACCTAGCCAATATTGATCCCCATCGCATTAGTGGTTGCTTGAGGAGTGATTTGAGTCTCCTAAGGTGTCTAGGCTACTTAGGGATGGTTGCTTCTTCATCAAACACCACCACCACTTCCGCATAGGCTTACCAACATTCACTTCTTCCACACCGACTTAACCCAATTTTGTTTGTGTTGTGAGTTGTGTCTCCTAAGGTGTTTCGGCTACTTAGGGACCGTGCTTCCAACTCCGACACCATGTATAGTCCACCACCTTACTCTCCATTTCCGCATTGCGTACTCCACAACCCATCATTGCATTTCCACAATCCCTTGGAGCTTCTGCAACCACCACCGCATTACCGCTACCAGCATTTGACATTTGACATTTGAGATTTTGAGTTCGCGGTTTTTCCGTTTCCTAAGGTGTTTCGGCTACTTAGGGACGAGTCCCCATCATCTTGGTATCTCCATCAAGATCACCGCCACTCATCATCGACAGGGACGGTAACCTCCATATCATCTTGGTATCGTGGTATCCCTCCATTGTATATTCCCTTGGCATTGCATTGATAACCCCTAGCCCATTTTGCGTCACTTGCCTATCGAGACTAGCCATTTGAGTATTGCCGGCAACGTTACTTGTGCACATTAGTGATCTACACCATACATTGCATACATACCATACCATATCGGTATCATCTTGGTATCATATCATCCTTTGTGCCACAAGTTTGTTCCCGCATATATACAATTGCTATATTGGTTTGTGCATTGTGCAAAAGTGGCCACAAAAAAAGAATAAGCTTTTAAGCAAAGAAAAAGAGTGAGAAAACAAGCTTGTAAGCAAGTGCCATAGCATCATACCACATTGCATAAGATTGTCATATCCGATCATCTTGGATCATACCACCGGAACATCATATACATAGCGTACTTGGGATAGAAGTCGTTGCATTTTTGTCTACTATAGGTTGTGCACAAGTGTCGTATCCGCCTATTGAGAAATCGTGCTAGTGTCTCTCTAGAGTTGTGCAACAAGAGAATTTTCCATGGATTCCACATTTTGAGCTCATCCTTGGTTGCACGACCCCATTTATCTATCCGTGTGTGCGTTTCCATGTGCCATTCATTGCTATTGGTCTACTTGTTTCACTTGCGAGTTTGTGAACCTATTTCAACAATATTGACTCTTGCTAACACTTTGCATCAAAAAAATTTGTGCCACTATCCTCACCGAGCTCCACCATAAGCCTTACTTGTGTAGCTGTGAGAAACCGACAAGAATTGGTACCAATTGTGCTATTTCCTTGTCCACATTTGAGTGATCATTGATCCACTTTCAACTTCGGTCAAGGTACATTTGGTATTCATTCTACTCTTTGTACCACTCACATTTTTCTCTTGGAGTGATGGATAGGCAATTCATTTCATCTCCGGTCTTCCACAACAACGACGACGTGAATAACTACATCACCAAAGCGTCAATCTTAGATCAACAATGACAAATGAAAGGAGCACAATCAAGATTGCGAGAGCGCATCGAGAACCTCGCCATCGACATTTGTCACTCCGAAGCAAGGAAAAGGGACTACATTGACAACAAGCTTTCTGCACAAAAGGAGGAGCAAGATGCAAGGATGGAGGAGATTCGGACCTTGTTGATCAACCGTTCTTCGCCTTCATCATCCTTAAGGCGGCGACGTTCAAGTCAAAAGTCTTCGGAGCGCAAACAAGATGCAAGCGCAAGTCGTCCACGTCCACATCTCCATGGCGACCATCATCCACATCGTCATGAAGGGCAAGTCACCTCCAAGCATCATGTGCACGAAGACGATGAACACCATCGAGCTCAAGCACAACAACGACAACATCATCATGAAGATGCTCGCCAAGCGCAAATGCACAAGTCCCAACAAGCCCTACTTCACGCCAAGTCCAAGATTCCTGAGCACAAGAGAAGACCGCGAGACCAGCACCACCAAGACGGAGCTACGGCTACAACAACCACTTCGGCATCTTCGCCAAGTGCTATCAAGGCATCTGCGTCTTTGGGCGTATGGCATCTTCACCTACTTCCCATGAGTTCGCCTACATCGACATCATAAAGTACAAGGCAACCACCTATGAGCGAGGGCGACAGTTCCATCTTCGGAAGCCCCTCAAGGAAGATGGTCGAGCATGGGAAATTCCCTTCGGTCATGGAGATGAGCTACGAGGTGCCACATCATATGGGCCTCCAACAACAAGACGGCGACAAGACGGTCGAGCTAGGGCCATCCCCTTCGACCACGGCGACGAGCACGAACCTCTTCAACAACATGAAGACGGCGCCCATATTGGACTCATACTCCGAGTCAAGCTACGAGACCGCACATGAGACCTTATCTTTGGTCTTAGAGGAGAGTGATGATGTGCCATCTTCGGCCTTCATCCACGTCTACAACTACTACATGATTGAGCATGGAGACATTTGCACCAACATCTCTCCGACACCCACATATAAAGAGATGCCCCAATTCCCATGTGAGGAGAGCCACCCCACCATGAGTTATATGAGTGACTCCACCATTTGTGACATTGAGTGCATTTCCTATGAGAGGATGAGTGTGACCACCACTAGCCCCACACTTGAGAGCATCCAAGAGGAAGTGAGTGAGCCACAACACTTAGTAAGTGAGGTAGTTCACATGACATGTGAGGCCACTATGATTTCTAACAACTTAACCTCTACTCCGAGTGTGTTTTCTTTGGTGCTAGGTCTCCTACATGATGATTCGCCTATCCTCTACGAGTCCATACCTCCAATGGAGACAACGATGTCCATGGTGGAAGAAGATGCACCCCCCACATGGTTCCATCCAGATGAAGATGACCATGTGAAAGTGCAACTATCCCTGGGTGGTTTTGATAATTCCTAACAACATATAGTTCATTGAGCTAATGCTATTTCAAGATAAACATTTCAGGAAAGCTCAATGATTGGCATGGCATGGATGAGAAAAGTGGACCCCTCAAAACGCTAAGGACAAACAATTGGCTCAAGCTCAAAGCTCAGGACTCTACATTTTTTCATTTTAAGTGATCCAAGATCACATTGAGTCCATAGGAAAAGCCAATACTTTTAAGAGGGGATGAGGTATTGCCTGATGGCTTGCTTGCTCAAAGTGCTTAGTGATATGCTCCAAAACCCTCAACTACTTTCTCACATCCACATATGCCCCAAACCAAAAGTCAAACTCGGCCCCACTGAAATTTTCTATCCGGTGCCACCGAGTTCAATTGTCATAGCCACTGCCAGAAACCCTAGTCTTTTCGGTCTCACCGATAGGGATACCTTTCTCACCAAGATGGGATTGTAATCTCTCTGTTTCCCTTTGTAATGTTTCGGTCAAACCAAGATGAGCGATCGGTCCCACCGAGATTGCAATGTAAACTCTCTGTTTCCCTTTCGTAACACTTCGGTCCAACCGAGATGAGCGAATCGGTCCCACCAAGTTTGCCTGACCAACTCTCTGTTAGTCCATTACCAAAATCGGTCTCACCGAGTTTGTGTAATCGGTCTCACTGAGATTACATTATGCCCAAACCCTAACGAAATCGGTCCCACTGATTTGACATGTCGGTCCCACCGAGAATCCTAACATTCACATTTTGAACTAAATCGATCTGACCGAGTTTCATGATTCAGTCCCACTGAGTTTGGTGATTTGTGTGTAACGGTTAGATTTTGTGTGGAGGCTATTTATACCCCTCCACCCACTTTTCATTCGAAGAGAGAGCCATCAGAACATGCCTACACTTCCAATACATATTTTCTGAGAGAGAACCACCTACACTTGTGTTGAGGTCAAGATATTCCATTCCAACCACATAAATCATGATCTATAGCCTTCCCCAAGTTGCTTTCCCCTCAAATCTTCTTTGTACCAAATCCAATCCTATGAGAGAGAGTTTAGTGTTGGGGAGACTATCATTTGAAGCACAAGAGCAAGGATTTCATCATCAACACACCATTTGTTACTTCTTGGAGAGTGGTGTCTCCTAGATTGGCTAGGTGTCACTTGGGAGCCTCCGACAAGATTGTGGAGTTGAACCAAGGAGTTTGTAAGGGCAAGGAGATCGCCTACTTCATGAAGATCTACCCTAGTGAGGCAAGTCCTTCGTGGGCGACGGCCATGGTGGGATAGACAAGGTTGCTTCTTCGTGGACCCTTTATGGGTGGAGCCCTCCGTGGACTCGCGCAACCGTTACCATTCGTGGGTTGAAGTCTCCATCAACATGGATGTACGATAGCACCACCTATCGGAACCACGGATAAAAAATCTCTGTGTCAACATTGTGTTTGCTCCCTCAAACTCATCCCTTTACCTTCATATGCAATTGTTTTACATTCCGCTTCTATACTCTTAGAATTGCATGTGTAGGTTGATTGCTTGACTTGTGCTTTGTTGTTAAAATCTGCCAAGAACTAAAATTGGGAAAGGCTAGATTTTTATTTGGTGAAGTAGTCTAATCACCCCCCCCCCCTCTAGACATACTTTCGATACTACACCATGACTCGGTCTTCGACACCTCACCTACAACACATGAGCGATGCTCCAAAAGTAACATAGGTGATGGTGCTTCTCTTGTCCCACTAGTGGATTATTTTATGAATGATTGCTTGCATGATGTTGACACACATATTCCCATGCTTCATGCTAGTGCGACTTCCTCATGTCATGACTTACCTATTTATGATGAATATGATGACGAGCATGTCGAGTTGCCTAGTTGTGATGTTATGCTCCATAGGATATCATGTGAAAATTCTTTTGGTCACATCATGTTCGACAACCCTTTAACCTTGTCATATGCTATGAGTGAGATATCCCATATTGCATCATTTCAATCTCAACATAGTAGCTATGCATGCCCCATTAGAATAAATCCCATTTGCACTTATGGCATAGATGACGAGATGATGGTCATTGGCTTTTGTTTTTCATGTGATGATATTGCCATGCTTCCTTTACATGATTTGCGCAATTCATCTACTATGCCATGCCATGATCACAATGTAACAACTATGCTTCGTTTTGGATGTTGTCAATATTCTCCATGTGATGTTTCCACTAATGATCATGAGGAGACCCCCATAGTTTCCTCATACATATTAGGATATTTTGATGCATTCCATACTTTGCATGATTCTCATAATTGCTTGCACCGTATGCATTCCATGAATAACAATGCTCTACATATTTCTTGTGATGCATTAGACAATTTGAGTCTCCATTATGCTATACATAACAATAAACCTATCATGATGGATGACATGTTTCTATATCACACATCTCATTTATTTGAGCATTGGATATTTTGTGCTAACCTGTAACACCCCGGATGTAATTTACCTTATATGTCTCCCAACTCTTGCCGTTTCCGGCGCTAAGTTATTTTACTTCCTCTGGTTCGGGTTATTGTATTCGTGTCTTGTTGCCTTTGTCTTGCATCTCATATCATGTCATCATGTGCATTGCATTTGCATACGTGTTCGTCTCATGCATCCGAGCATTTTCCCCATTGTCCGTTTTACATTCCGGCGCTCCTATCTCCTCCGGTGCCCCTTTCTACCTCTTTTCGTGTGTGCGGGTTAAACATTTCCGGATTGGACCGAGACTTGTCATGCGGCCTTGGTTTACTACCGGTAGACCGCCTGTCAAGTTTCGTACCATTTGGACTTCGTTTGATACTCCAACGGTTAACCGAGGGACCGAGAAGGCCTCATTTGTGTTTCCGCTCAACACCCTTCCAATTTGGCCCAAAACCCACCTAAACCCTCTCCATCATCTAGATCGTTCGATCACGATCGCGTGGCCGCAAACCGTGCTCAATTTGGAGCCTCCTAGCTCCTCCTACCTATAAAAAGGCCACTCCCCCGAAATTTTCGGATCTTTCCTACCCCTAACCCTAGTCTCCTCCCTCCTCCAGCCGCCGGACGTGTCCGACCGGGCCGGACACGTCCACCCCGCTTCCCCCGGCGAACCAGAGCATGCCACCTATTCCCTGGCCACCGCGCCGCCGTCAGGCCCGCCAGGCCCGCGGCCAGCCCGCGCCTTGCCACTCCGGGCCGCGCTCCTCCATCGCCCCGACGCGTCGTCCGCCGCCCGAGCCGGCCCCCGTGCCGTCGTACACCGCCGGTGACCGCCGCTCCTCTTTGAACCGGCGACCGCCGCTCCTCTCTGCGCCGGTGACCGCCGCCCCACCGCGCTGCTCCACCGCACTGGCGCCGCCCCCTCGCCGGCGTCACAACGAGCACCGCCCAGGCAGGACTTCTCTACTCCGGCGAGCTCCCTCACCTCCGGCCGCCTTCCTCTTCACTCCGGCAAACAGTGAACCCGGCGAGCGCCTCGAAGTCCGCGCCTGCTACAGTGTTGCTACAGTAGATCTCAGATCTGAAATTTTGGTTGACTTCTTCCCCGAAAACCCTAATTATTTTGCAAATTTTGTCATGTCATAACTCCGCATCCGTAGTTCCGATTTGCGCGTGTAGCATATCAAAATGTTCGTCTCAGAGAGTACATCATTTCATCTCATTGCATCATTTTCATTTGATCTCATCTTGATGCCTGAAATGCTGTTGGAAGAGGGCTATGTGATAAATTTGCCAGATCTGTTTCATCAAATAGATATTTGTCATTTTTTCCATTATTAATGTGGGCATGATATGCTCCTGAGCTCTACATGAGTTTTGTTATATGCCATGCCATATTTACATATGTGTGTACCATGTATTTTTGTGATATGTGTGGTGACTAGCATAAGCTTGCAAAGTAGCGTAATCGGTAATGCTGATTTCAGGGACTTAGAATTTCACTAAGTCCTTGTTCTGATTTTGTCGGTATGCCATATGTTCATGTTGTTTCATATTGATCCGTGCCTCTTTTTAGGATGATCAATAAGGATGATTTGTTAACATTGTGGTACTCTATCCATCCATGTATTTATTTGCATTTAGGGAGCACCCTAGCTTGAGTCAATCGAGCTCTACTTTTGCTATTTCGTGAATCCTGGCAGATTGTCGACTTGTTAGCGATTTTGCCGAGGATGTTGCTATTGATCCGTGCATGCTATGTTGTTGTTCTTGCCATGTCTAGATTCTAGGACATGTATTCTTGATGGGTGTATGATTAGCTTGTCATTCCATGCTCTGTAGTGAGTGCATCGAGCTCGTGAACATGCCTACTCGTTAACTATTTTGCATGCTCCAGTTTTTCACCAAGTCTGAGATCTGTTTATGTTTTTGCCATGTTCACATGCTTGCAATTGTATTTTCTGATCCCTTTTGGCTCAAGGTCACTAAGGGACTTTTGTTAAGTGCTTTGAGTAGCTTCATGTCATGCCTTGCTTTGCCATGTTAAGTTCTTGTAGCATGTAGTTTTCATGCTCTAAAGTGTGCTACCTGATGTTAAATTCCAGACATGTGTTAATTTCACTAAGTCTGAAACCTGTTATCATTTGCATTTTTTCCATGCTTGTTTGAACCTGTTAATGGATGAATTGGCCGTAGCTCAATGTTCATATTTTGTCAAGAATCATGAATGGATCCCTTCCATGTATTTTGTTGTCATGTTTGAGTGCTGTAGCATAATTATCTTGATGCATTTAGATGGCTACTTGCTGTTTATCGCAGACCGGTACCATATTTGTTTTGCTTGCCATTTCCAAACCTTACATCCGATTCCGGTGATCTTTATATCGATTTCAACCGAAATCACCTCACCTTTCCAGTGGCACTCTTGGATTTCCATGTCGAGGCCAGGTTCAATCATTCCTTGTCAAATCTTGCATTTGCATCACATATCGCATCCCGCATAGCATACCATGTTTGCATCATGTTGTTTGAGCATTGCACGTGGTTGATTGTGTTCCTTTTGCTTGTTTGTCTTGTTTGGGTAGAGCCGGGAGACGAGTTCACTAACAAGGAGCCCGTTGAGTTCGCTTACGAGGATCAAGTCAACTCTGACAACTTTGCAGGCAAGATGATCATACCCTCGAAATCACTTCTATCTTTGCTTGCTAGATGCTCGCTCTTTTGCTATGCCTATGCTATGATGCCTACCACTTGCTTATCATGCCTCCCAAATTGCCATGTCAAATCTCTAACCCACCATGTCCTAGCAAACCGTTGATTGGCTATGTTACCGCTTTGATCAGCCCCTCTTATAGCGTTGCTAGTTGCACGTGAAGTTTGGAGATCGTTCCTTGTTGGAACATTGTTTATTATTGGGATATCACTATATTATCTTCTTATCTTAATGCACCTATATACTTGGTAAAGGGTGGAAGGCTCGGCCTCTTGCCTAGTGTTTTGTTCCACTCTTGCCGCCTAGTTTTCGTCATATCGGTGTTATGTTCCCGGATTTTGCGTTCCTTACGCGGTTGGGTTATAATGGGAACCCCTTAACAGTCCACCTTGAATAAAACTCCTCCAGCAATGCCCAACCTTGGTTTTACCATTTGCCACCTAGCCTCTTTTTCCCTTGGGTTTCCGGAGCCCAAGGGTCATCTTCATTTAACCCCCCCCCCCCCCCCCCCCGGGCCAGTGCTCCTCTGAGTGTTGGTCCAAACTAGAGCCCCATGCAGCGCCACCTCGGGGAAACTCGAGGGCCGGTTTTAGTTGTACGGATCGATTATCCGAGTGTGCCCTGAGAACGAGATATGTGCAGCTCCTATCGGGATTTGTCGGCACATTCGGGCGGTGTTGCTGGACTTGTTTTACCATTGTTGAAGATGTCTTGTAGAACCGGGATGCCGAGTCTGATCGAAATGTCTCGGGAAAAGGAATATCCTTCGTTGACCGTGAGAGCTTGTGATGGGCTAAGTTGGGACTCCCCTACAGGGATTTGAACTTTCGAAAGCCGTGCCCGCGGTTATGGCAGATGGGAATTTGTTAATGTCCAGTTGTAGATAACATGAACTTAACTTTATTAAAATGAATCAACCGCGTGTGTAACCGTGATGGTCTCTTCTCGGAAGAGTCTGGGAAGTGAACACGGTGTTGAAGTAATGCTTGACGTAGGTTGTTATAGGATCACTTCTTGATCATAGTTCTTTGTTCGTGCTTTGTCTTCTCTTCTCGCTCTCTTTTGCGAACAGGTTAGCCACCATATATGCTAGTCGCTTGCCGCAGCTCCACATATTACCTTGCCTTACCTATAAGCTTAAATAGTCTTGATCGTGAGGGTGCGAGATTGCTGAGTCCCCGTGACTCACAGTTTACTTCCAAAACCAGATGCAGGGACCGATGATATCGTTCCAGATGATGCGCTTGAGCTCAAGTGGGAGTTCGATGAAGACTCTCATCGTTACTATGTGTTTTTCCCAGATGATCAGTAGTGGTGCCCAGTTGGGGTCGATCGGGGACCATGTCGCATGTGGGGGTTGATCTTTTATTTTGGTACCGTAGTCGGACCATGAGTGTATTGGATGATTGTAATGTTACTCATGTATTTGTGTGACGTGGCGAGTGTAAGCCAACTATGTACCTTTACCCTTTTTATCTATTTACATGGGTTGTTGTGAAGATTACCTTACTTGCGAGATTGCTTTCAATGCGGTTATGCCTCTAAGTCGTGCTTCGACACGTAGGAGATATAGCCGCATCGAGGGCGTTACAAGTTGGTAATCAGAGCCTTCCCCGACTTTAGGAGCCCCCCTGCTTGATCGATTAGCTGGCGTTGTTGAGTCTAGAAAAAAAAATTGAGTCATTTAGGAATAATATATCGGAGAGTTAGGAATTCTTTTTACTCCCCAGTCCCTTCATCGCTCTGGTAAGGCTTCCTTATGTAGAGTTTTGACTCTTCTCTTCTCAAATTTCACTAAAAAAATTTAGAATCACGCGGGTATCTTGGAATCGTTTTGATCGATTTGTGACGAGAACATTGTTCTTGGTGCCTCCTGTCATTTAGGGGTGTTGTCGTCACAATTTTATCGTTGCAGTTCTGGAATACCTGAGTTTAGTTTCACCGACATCGAAAATCTCGTTTATGCAGTTGTTGGTGAGATAACATCGACGCCACCCAGTACTGGGGCGGGAGTTCGGGAGTATTGCCATAACTTGTATAACGGATGCTTTTCGAAGGTTGAGGTAGACGATTTCCGAAGTTTTTCTCAGTTATGTGTTGAAGTATGGATACAGCTGGATGTAGGATTTGCTAGATTTGGGTGAGATATTATGCTTCCCCTGTATCCCCAACACCTGATTGCATAATCGGAAAGGTTCGGGAGTTTCATAGGTGGGAATTCTTGTAGCTCTAGTTCTTCTTCCACGGATATTTGGTTTGAGATTGGGTGATCCTTACTGAGTATTCGTTCTTGTTTCGTACCTTGTTTTTATTCTTCTTCCTCAATTCTAAGTGGCTTCTCAATTTATGGATATGTGACCATTTCAATTGGAATGCATTTGTTCATTTTGTTCGGATGTGAAGACTATATGTTGCAATTTGAACCCGTTTGATTCAGCTTCAATATTTGTCTGTCAATGTGCTAATGGATGTCAACCTCTTCAGGATGGCTCCTCCAACGCGCACGACTCTGAATCCTGATCCGCCACCACCACCTCCACCTCCGGAGGCATAGCAAGCTGTGATGGCCGCTACCAATGCAAACACGCAGCTGATCATGCAAATTCTTCAAGAGCGCAATCAAGGGAACCAGGGCCAAGGCAACAATCAGAATCACTTTGGTACACTCAACCAGTTCCTTGCTAACCAGCCAAAGACCTTCAGCAATTGTGTTGAGGCAACAGATGCTGATGATTGGCTCGTGGACATATGCAAGCATTTTGAGTGCAGTAACGTCAAGCCTGAGGACTTTGTCAAGTTCGCTTCCTTCCAACTCAAAGACCAAGCTGCAGAATGGTTTCAGCAGTACAAAGATTCCAGAGGAGGCCGTGTGATTACCTGGGATGAATTCCGCCAAGACTTCAAAGCTCATCATATCCCTCAGAGCGTGGTTGAAAGCAAGCGTGAGGAATTCCGCAACCTGAAGCAAGGCTCTATGTCTATTTACGAGTACAACAAGATGTTTCAGAAGCTCGCCCGTTTTGCTAAGCAGGACGTCCCTGACGAGAAGAGCATGATCTACCAGTTCATGGGTGGTCTCAGAGAAGAAATCCAGCTAGCTCTTGTCCTCTTTGAGCCCAGGAGGTACGATGAGTTTTACAACATGGCAATGAAGCAAGAGACTGCTCAACTGAAGTGCGATGCTTCCAAGAAGCAAGTCAGAGATGCAACTCCTTCTTCCTCAACTCAAGTGGCTAAGCAGCAGAAGTGCTTCCTCCTCCTCCGTTCCGTCAGCTTATCAGCAGAAGAGCAAAGGTGGCAGTGGATCTTCCCACCCACCCAACCCTGGCTTTCAGAACAAGACTTCGTCTCAAGCTCCAAGATCGAGTGCTCCGTATCACCGTCCTCTTTCAGAGGTCACGTGCAACAAGTGCCAACAGAAGGGTCACTATGCCAACAAATGCTTCAATCAGAGGCGTCTCCCACCTCCTCCTCCTATGAGATCAGCAAGTACAGCTGTGGTCAAGCATAACCCCAAGTACGCCAATGTCAACATGGTGAATGCAGCTCAGGCAGAGGACTCGTCAGATGTCATCATGGGTAACCTTCCTGTTAACGATATTCCTGCAAGAGTTCTTTTTGACACTGGTGCATCGCATTATTTCATCTCGAGACCTTTTGCATCTAAGCATGATTTTGTTACTCAAGTGTTGCCGAAATCGTTGGCTATTGTCTCTCCGGCCCATCAAATGACACCTCGAGTATGCATTCCAGATGTTTCAATCACATTGGGCGACTATAAGTTCTTGTCTTCTCCAAATGTTCTTGGTGACTCGAATATTGATCTTATTCTTGGAATGGACTGGCTTTCTAAGCACAAGGCTCAACTTGATTGTGCAGCCAGGCAGATTCAATTGACTCATTCGTCTGAGGATGTTATTGTCTTTGCCGCTCGTGATGATACCATCCGTCTGTTTTCTCTCATTGAGAAGGGTGAACTGGATGCCATCTCTCAAATTCCAGTCGTTTGTGAATATCAAGACGTCTGTCCAGAAGAGCTTCCAGGAATGCCTCCGCACCGGCTAGTCGAATTTGTCATCGATCTTGAGCCTGGCACGGAACCTGTTTGCAAACGTCCTTACAAGCTTGGACCTGAAGAGTTGAAGGAGCTGAAGAAGCAACTCGATATTCAAGAGCGAATGGGTCTCATCCGACCTAGTTCTTCTCCGTGGGGTTGTGGAGTTCTTTTTGTGAAGAAGAAGGATGGAACGGACTGACTTTGTGTCGACTACCGTCCATTGAACAAGAAGACTATAAAGAACAAGTACCCACTTCCCAACATCAACGAGCTGTTTGAACAACTCAAAGGTGCCCAAGTATTCTCCAAGCTTGATCTCCGTATGGGCTATCACCAGATTCGAATCTATGAGTAAGATATTCCCAAGACGGCGTTCAGAACAAGCTATGGTTCATATGAATACACTTTCATGTCTTTTGGCCTCGTCAACGCTCCGCCGACTTTCTCTCGCATGATGAACTTCATCTTCAACGTCTACACAAATGACTTCGTCTTAGTCTACCTCGATGACATTTTGGTCTTTTCCAAGAACAAGGAAGATCCGTCCAAGCACTTGCGTTTGGTGCTCGATAAGCTCAGAGAACATCAGTTCTACGCCAAGGGCTCGATGAGGTTCTCTATCTTGGGCATATCATCTCTGCCAAGGGCATAGCGGTGAATCCTGCGAAGGTGTCTGCAATTGTGAATTGAGAACCACCTCAGAACGTGAAGCAACTCTGCAGCTTCCTTGGTCTCGCAAGCTACTGTCGAAGGTTCGTTGAGAACTTTTCAAAGATCGCGAAGCCTCTTTCAAACCTTCTCCAGAAGCACGTCAAGTATGTTTGGTCTCCTGTGTGTGACATCGCTTTCAACACCTTGAAAGAGAAATTAGTCACTGCTCCAGTTCTGACTCCTCCTGATGAATCCAAACCGTTCGAGGTCTTCTGTGATGCCTCTCTTCAAGGTCTTGGTGCAGTGTTGATGCAAGAGAAGAAAGTTGTGGCTTATATCTCTCGCCAGTTGAAGCCCAACGAGAAGAACTACCCCACTCATGACCTCGAGTTGGCGGCAGTTGTGCATGCTCTTTTGACTTGGAGACATGTCTTATTGGGAAGAAAAGTGCACATCTTCACTGACCACAAGAGTCTCAAGTACATCTTCACTCAGCCTAATCTCAACCTCAGGCAGACTCGTTGGGTCGAAATGATTCAAGAGTATAATCCGAGCATCGAGTATACTCCAGGCAAGGCCAATGTGATTGCTGACGCTTTGAGCAGGAAGCACTACTAGGGAAAAGCCTATACACAGAATCTTACCAGCAGCGCGCTTTAAAATCCGGCGTTGCTGCTAAGTAACAGTAGCGCGGGCCATGGAAACTCGATGCTGAAACAAGTTTATCAGTAGCGCGTGCACTCCAAGAAGCGCTACTGCTAAAATTCCCACGACGCCGCCGCGAGGCCAGTTATAGCAGTAGCGCGTTAAAATAAACAGCACTACTGCTACGTAACGTAGCAGCAGCGCATTCGGGCAATAATCGCTACTACTAAATTAACTACTGATAGGTAGTTTAGCAGCAGCGCATTTACCTATAGCGCGCTACTGCTATTCCATTCCATCTCCCCCCACTCCCTAGCCTCATCCACATATCACACTCACACACACTCACGGTCTCCTCCTCACCCCCCGCGCCGTCGGTCCTCCCCCGTCGCCCCTCCCCCGATCTGCGCCGCTGTCGCCTCATCCTCCTCGCTGGACTCGGTACCGGCCTCCTCATCCGTCCTCCCTCCACTCGCCGCTGGCCGCCCCCTCCTCGCTCCGCCTTCCTCCTTGATCTGTCCTCCCTCCACTCGCCGCCGGTCGGCCCCTCCTCGCTCCGCCTTCCTCCTCCGTCCTACTATCTTCTCCCTCCTCGAGTCGCCCCTCCTTGTCCCTCCTCCCTGATACATTTTGATTTAGTAGGCTTTCATATGTTAACATTTTGATTTAGTTGATATGATTCAGTTGATTTAGTAGGCTAGTTGATTTAGTTGATTTAGAACATTTTGATTTAGTTGATTTAGTATGCTAGTGGATTTAGTATGCTAGTTGATTTAGTTGATATGATTCAGTTGATTTAGTAGGCTAGTTGATTTAGTTGATTTAGAACATTTTGATTTAGTTTATTTAGTAGGCTACTTGATTTAGTTGATTTAGTAGGCTAGTTGATTTAGAACATTTTGATTTAGTTGATTTAGTATGCTAGTGGATTTAGTATGCTAGTGGATTTAGTATGCTAGTCGATTTAGTTGATTTAGTATGCTCGATTTAGTTTTTTTGTAATAAGTTATTTTTTGGCAAAATGTAGGTGCCAATTTAGTTAAATTTGCCACTTGTTTCCTATGAAGTGAATCGTTAATCCTTTGCTCATATTGCTTTAGGAAAATGGCGCCACCACCAGCACCACTATGTCGACTGTGCAAGTCAAGGTGCGCCAGCAGCCTTGCAACTGGCAAGCTGTTCGGCATCTACTTCCATCCGAGTTTTCATCATGCGGCGGTAAGAAATTAGATGAAATGTAACAACTATTTTATTTTTAGTGTTGGCATTACTGCATTGTGTCATTTTGCTTTTCTTACACAGATCGTCCCATGCAATGTGAGGTTGAAATTCAACAAGCTGACAGGAGACACTGTGACATTTGAGGCTCCTGGGGGGCCGTACACTATGGAGGTCGAGAAAGGACGCAATATGTCGCAGATTGGAGGAGATGGATGGGCCCGTTTCCTCGCTCGCATGCATCTTACTGGTGGTGAGTTGATCGGATTCTCCTTCAGAGCAGAAAGACCCAAGCTGGTTGTCATTTATATCAACCTGGTGGAAGATGATGAAGATGACGAAGATGATGAAGATAATGAGGACCCACTCAATGAAGATGATGAGAACCCACTTCATGAAGCCATCATAGCTCAAAGAATGAGGCTGAGCGAGGAGGAGGTGTGCAACCTATGGGACATAATTCCGCCACGTGATGACTTTGTCGAGGTGCCATTCGTGACCCGCCTGGCAAGTACCATGGTCGATCGGCATGAAATGGTATGTTATACGTACTGCATGTAGTAATTTGATGATATATATATGCTTTGTTGTTATACTTACAAATGCAAATTATCCGATTATATGCTTAGTGAATCCGATGATATGCTTAGTGTAGAGTCCAATGATATGCTTTGTGGAATCTAGTCGATGATATACTTTAGTGTAGAGTCTGATCACATGCTTATTAGTGTAGAATCCAAGGAACTATTAATAGTGTAGATAATCCATATATATACTTATTAGTAGAATTCATAATTAACTAGTACAAATGCGTAGTACTGTGTCTTTGATAGTGTAGAAATCTAGACTTAATAGAAATATATTTGCAAGAGTATGTGTGAGGCTATTTATTAATTGATATGTTTTTCTTATTCAGAGATTGCCAAAGAACCTATCTGTGAGTTGTGGTATCGAGCCTGATGAAGAAGGCTCAGTTGGACTACGCCTTACCGCAAGGGGCTTCGTCACCACATGTACTTACCGCATGGGCACAGATGGTCGCACACACTTGAACTCGGTTGGGTGGAAGAGATTCCTCGTTGGCAAGAATCTTCGTGCTGGACAGGCCATCCTAATTACTATCAGGAACACCCACCGCCCAGGCTTGAGGATGATGATCGTCGTCGATATCATCTAGAACTACATATGTGTGTGTGGATATATCATCTAGAACTACATATGATGATCATCGTCGATATCATGTAGAACTACATATGATGATCGTCGTCGATATCATCTAGAACTAAATATGATGATTGTCGTTCATGTCACCTTGTACTGCTTGAGGATGCATGTTGAGTATATATGAAATTTTTATCTAGTACTCCCTCGGTTCCAAATTACTCGTCGTGGTTTGAGTTCAAATTTCAACTAAAACCACGACGAGTAATTTCGAACCGAGGGAGTACTGCCTAGTACCTATAATGCTTTATGAAATTGATATCTAGTAGTACCTAGTATCTGGAAATTGCAGTTTATCGAAGCTGGAATGGGAAATGGTGAAAGATATAATAGTAGCATTGGACCGGGAAATTGCTACAACTAAATAATAGCAGCGCGTTCCTGAAAAGCGTTGCTGCTATAGTCAATAGTGGTAGCGCGGGTACAGGCAGCGCTACTACTAAGAGTTAGCTGTAGTGCCTTATTGGTAGCGCGGGCACCTGCGCTGTTGATAGGCCTAAAACCCGCGATGCTGCTAGCCTTTTCCGTAGTAGTGAAGGCATACTGCAACAGTCTGATTCTCAAGCCTTACCAACTCGAGCTTTGTGAAGCTTTCCGCAAACTCAATCTGCAAGTCGTTCCTCAAGGTTTCCTCGCCAACCTTCAAGTCTCTCCTACCTTGGAAGATCAGATTCGCGAGGCTCAACTTCTTGATGCTATGGTGAAGAAGGTGAAGATTGGGATTGCCAAGAGTCAACCCAAGTACAAGTGCTATCGCCTTGATGACAAGGATACTCTCTTCTTCGAGGATCACATTGTTGTGCCTAAAGGTGACCTTCGTAAAGTCATTATGAATGAGGCTCACAATTCACTCCTCTCTATCCACCCTGGGAGTACGAAGATGTACCAGGACCTCAAGCAGGCTTATTGGTGGACTCGAATGAAGCGCGAGATTGCTCAGTTCGTGAATGAATGTGATGTCTGCAGAAGAGTGAAGGCAGAACACCAAAGACCAGCTGGTCTCCTCCAACCTCTTGCCATTCCAGAATGGAAGTTTGACCACATTGAGATGGACTTCGTGACTGGGTTTCCAAAGTCCAAGCGTGGCAATGATGCTATATTCGTTGTCATTGACAAACTCACTAAAGTGGCTCATTTCCTGCCTATCGAAGAGTCTATCACTGCAGCTCAATTGGTGAAGCTTTATACCTCTCGGATTGTCTCTCTACACAGCATTCCACAATTGATCTCTTCAGACCGTGGCAGCATCTTTACCTCCAAGTTTTTGGAATCTTTTCAGAAGACCATGGGCACCAACATCCGTTTTAGCACAGCTTTTCATCCTCAAACTAGCGGTCAAGTCGAGCGTGTCAATCAGATTCTTGAAGATATGCTCAAGGCTTGCGTTATATCCTTCAGTATGAAGTGGGAAGATTGTCTTCCATATGCCGAATTTTCCTACAGCAACAGTTTTCAAGCAAGTTCGGGCAAGGCCCCATTCGAAATTCTCTATGGCAGGAAGTGTCGTACTCCTCTTAACTGGTCAGAGACCGGTGAACGTCAACTTCTCGGAAATGACTTGATCACAGAGGCAGAGGAAATGTGCAAAGTCATTCGTGATAACCTCAAAGCAGCGCAATCGCGCCAGAAGAGCTACTATGATAGTAAGCATCGTGATTTGGCTTTCGAGATCGGAGACCATGTTTACCTCCGCGTCTCTCCAATGAAAGGTACTCGTCGCTTCGGTATCAAAGGGAAGCTTGCCCCTAGATATGTGGGTCCTTTCAAGATTGTCAGCAAGAGAGGCGATCTTGCCTATCAACTCGAGCTTCCTTCAAACTTTGCAAATGTGCATGACGTGTGCCATGTCTCTCAGCTCCGCAAGTGCTTCAAGACCCCTAACCGCACCGTCAACTTCGAAGATATTGATCTCCAAGAAGACCTTTCTTATCGTGAGCACCCCGTGGCTATTCTTGAAGAAACTGAATGCAAGACTCGCAATAAGTCAATCAAATTCCTCAAAATCAAGTGGTCACACCATTCCGACCATGAAGCCACATGGGAACGCGAGGATCACCTCCGTTATGAGTACCCAGCATTTTTCCAGTCCTAGATCTCAGGACGAGATCCTTTCATAGTGGTGGAGTGTTGTAACACCCCGGATGTAATTTACCTTATATGTATCCCAACTCTTTGTCGTTTCCGGCGCTAAGTTATTTTACTTCCTTGGGTTCGGGTTTTTGTCTTCGTGTGTTGTTTCCTTTGTCTTGCATCTCATATCATCTCATCATGTGCATTGCATTTGCATACGTGTTCGTCTCATGCATCCGAGCATTTTCCCCGTTGTCCGTTTTACATTTCGGCGCTCCTATCTCCTCCGATGCCCCTTTCTACCTCTTTTTGTGTGGGGGGTTAAACATTTCTGGATTGGACCGAGACTTGTCATGCAGCCTTGGTTTACTACCGGTAGACCGCCAGTCAAGTTTCGTACCTTTTGGACTTCGTTTGATACTCCAACGGTTAATCGAGGGACCGAGAAGGCCTCATTTGTGTTGCAGCCCAACACCCTTCCAATTTGGCCCAAAACCCACCTAAACCCTCTCCATCATCTAGATCATTCGATCACGATCGCGTGGCCGCAAACCGTGCTCAATTTGGAGCCTCCTAGCTCCTCCTACCTATAAAAAGGCCACTCCCCCGAAATTTTCGGATCTTTCCTACCCCTAACCCTAGTCTCCTCCCTCCTCCAGCCGCCGGACGTGTCCGACCGGGCCGGACATGTCCGCCCCACTTCCCCCGGCGAACCAGAGCACGCCACTTGTTCCCTGGCCACCGCGCCGCCGTTAGGCCCGCCAGGCCCGCGGCCGGCCCGCACCTCGCCACTCCGGGCCGCGCTCCTCCATCGCCCCGACGTGCCGTCCGCTGCCCGAGCCGGCCCCCGTGCCGCCGTACACCTCCGGCGACCGCCGCTCCTCTTTGCGCCGGCGACCGCCGCTCCTCTCCACACCAGTGACCACCGCCCCACCGCGCCGCTCCACCGCGCTGGCGCCGCCCCCTCGCCGGCATCACAACGAGCACCGCCCCGGCCGGACTTCTCTACTACGGCGAGCTCCCTCACCTCCGGCTGCCTCCCTCTTCACTCCGGCAAACAGTGAACCCGGAGAGCGCCTCGAAGTCCGCGGCCTACTACAGTGTTGCTATAGTAGATCTCAGATCTGAAATTTCGGTTGACTTCTTCCCCGAAAACCCTAATTATTTTGCAAAATTTGTCATGTCGTAACTCCGCATCCGTAGCTCTGATTTGCGCGTGTAGCATATCAAAATATTCGCCTCAGAGAGTACATCATTTCATCACATTGCATCATTTTCATTCGAGCTCATCTTGATGCCCGAAATGCTGTTGGAAGAGGGCTATGTGATAAATTTTCCAGATCTGTTTCTGTTGGAGTAAGTGTCCACGGGTAGCCTAGCCGGCTCCCCCTGGCCTTTCTGAAAAAATTACAAGCCGATCCGGCTCTCAAGAATCCAAGACATGGGGCCGCCTTCCCCTGGCCGGCTGTCTCCCAGGCCGGCTATTGGAAGGCGGCCCGACTTCAGCCCTCATGAAGAAAGTCGCGGGAGGGCCGGCTCCGAGGAGCCGGCTGCGAGAAGGCCGACTCCAAGGAGCCGGCTCGCATAAAACGGTCAAGACCGTACCCTTGAAGTCTGCATCCACATAACGGCAATGTGACGGGGCGTGGCTACAGTGAAGCCTGCCACCCCCGAATCCCGGAGCGCGCCTGGCACAGTGCGCCGTATGGGTGGCCATGACCCGTTCGGCGCAGCACTGTTGCCACGTTAACCCTGATGTCATCCACGACGGGCTACCAGTACGGCCCATGGGCGGTGGGCCCCTTCGGGCAGAGAGACACCCGAAGGCGGCCTGGCCTCCCCAGTCGGCCCAAGACGGAGCCGGATCTCTCCAGCCGGCTTGCCACCCCCTCGAAGGAGACGCCCCATTAAGGAGACAAGACGCGATGACGCTACAGTGGTCACCCGCCAGACGACAGCACCATAGCCACGCTTACCTCGGTGAAGCCCTCGTCACCAAGATCGAGCAACAGTAACCAGCCACCGACAAGGCCCTGGACAGTGGGGCCTACCTGTCGACCAAGGAGCTGGTAGCCGGCGGGACCCAGCAGCCAGCGGGCCCCAGCAGCCGGCGCAGAAGCCGGAGAGCGAAGACACAGACGGCTGGGCCCCACGCCCAGCCGGATTACCATTGTACCCCCGGGGGTAGGCCTATATAAACCCCCCGGGACACCCATGCCAAGGCGGGGGATCCCTGCTAGTTTTAGACACCACGTAGGGAGGAGAAGAGAGCAAGCAGAGCCCTTCTTCCTCCTCTCGCCAAACAGCTCAAGGAGCATCGTGTAGCTACTTGTTCATCTAGTGATCATGCAGAGACCCCGCAGAGCAGCAGTAGGGGTGTTATCTCCACGGAGAGCCCCGGAGCTGGGTAAGATTCGCCGGCGTGCATGTCTTCGCCTCATCCCGTTTCCAGGCACCGGCGATGTTTTACAGGCTCCCACAATGATAAGCCACCCGTTGGCATATGTCGCACCTACCACCCGACATTTGGCGCCCACCATGGGGCCAGGTGCACCGTCGACCGGAGACCTGTTCTGGACGGGAACCCTCTTCCTCCCCCGTGAGCGTAGCCAGCCCGGCACGCCCGATGGTGCTTGCCACGATGTGCTACAAGGCGTCACCAACATCTGTGCGGCGAGAAGCCTCGCCAATCTCCTTGACAAGACCCTCATCTGCGACGAGCTTGCCTCCGACGCGGGCACCGACCACCTCGTCAACCTCCTCGGCTGGCTCCGTGTCTCCTGCGAGCCTGTTGTGGACTTGGAGTCAGTTGGCTCCACCGATCCGATGCCTGTCGACTCCGACATGGCCTCATTCGACACCTTCCCCACCAACGTCATGATCTACAACAACCCGCTTCCCCGAGCCGATGGCTGCGACGCTGTCACCACCGAGGTGATGGTCATCGGCCACGACGGCGCTGTTGATGAGAGCGCCCATGAGGCCCCGCACGCGGCGGTCCACGACTTGTCCATCCCCCTCCCAGCCAATGACGGCGCTGCTACAAGCCGACGCCCGCGCGGAAAGCCCTCCCCCATGCCGAGATCACGGCGCGACGTCCCGGAAGCCGACTGCGGGTAGAGACCGCGCGCGGCACGAGAAAGAGCCGGCTGCCAGCCGAAGCCAAACCCGGATCTCCATCGAGCGAGACGCAGAAGGCCACCCTCGGGGCGTGGAGTGGCGGGGCAACCCGCCTCCTCCTCGGCCCCGTGGAGAGAGATATCCCACCCCTCCGCCTATGGCGCATCCGACTCTCAGCGGCCGACTAGGTCGCCGCGAAGGAGTCGGCGAAAACGACGCCCGCCATCGAATCGACCGCCTGGCGCGATCCCTGGTGCTGGAAGAAGAAGACGATGTCGGTCCGCCTTGCTTCGGCCCCCGCATCCGCGACAAGCCCTTCCCCAAAGGGTTCTCGCTCCCAAGAGACACGCCCAAGTACAACGGCTCCGTGAAGCCGGAAGATTGGTTGATCGACTACTCCACGGCGGTTAGCATAGCCAACAGCAACCGGCGCGTTGCCGTGAAATACGTGCCCTCATGCTGCAAGGCACGGCGCGGACCTGGCTCAACAGCCTCAAACCACACAGCATTTCACCGCCCAGCCCGCCCGCCCTGGTCGCAGTAGCCGTTTTGGCAATAGAAGAAGTCGCAGCTTCGTCATGGGCTCAATCCATCCTCAACTTCCTAATAAACCAAGATCTGCCGGCTGACGAAGTAGAGGCAAGACAAGTCCAATGCCGAGCCGGAGCATACACAATCGTCAACAGAGAGCTCGTCAAGCGCAGTGTCACTGGAGTCATCCAGCGATGCGTCGAGCAAGAGAAGGGCATTGCAATCCTCAGAGACATCCACCAAGGAGAATGCGGCCACCATGCGGCCTCAAGATCACTCGTCGCCAAAGCCTTCCGCCATGGTTTCTTTTGGCCGACTGCTTTGGATGACGCCAAGGAGTTAGTTAAACATTGCAAAGGGTGTCAACTCTTCAACTCCAAGCAACACATGCCGGCTTCATCACTCAAGACCATTCCCCTCACTTGGCCCTTCGCCGTTTGGGGACTGGACATGGTGGGCCCATTCAAGACGGCACGCGGCGGCATGACACATCTGCTTGTCGCCATGGACAAATTCACCAAATGGATTGAAGCAAAGCCGATCAAAAAGCTGAATGGGTCGACTGCCGTCACATTTATCGCAGATATAACAACTCGGTACGGCGTGCCACACAGCATCATCACCGACAATGGCACAAATTTTGCCAAGGGAGCCTTGGCACATTTCTGCGCGACGCAAGGCATCCGGTTGGATCTAGCATCCGTTGCCCACCCGCAGTCAAACGGCCAGGTCGAGCGAGCCAACGGCCTCATCCTTTCCGGCATCAAGCCCCGACTGATCGTACCACTGGAGCGTTCAGCCGGCTGTTGGCTCGATGAGCTGCCGGCTGTCCTCTGGAGTCCGCGTACTACACCAAACAAGTCAACTGGCTTCACCCCTTTCTTCCTCGTGTATGGTGCCGAGGCAGTCATCCCAACTGACATCGAGTTCGACTCGCCTCGAGTAAGCATGTACACGGAAGCGGAGGCCAAGGAAGCACGAGAAGACGGTGTCGACCTGCTGGAAGAAAGCCGGCTGTTAGCCCTCAGCCGGTCCGCCATCTATCAGCAGGGCCTGCGCCGCTACCACAGCCGGAAGGTCAAGCCAAGATCCTTCCAAGAGGGCAATCTTGTGCTCGGGCTGATCCAGCGAACAGCCGGTCAGCACAAGCTCTCGGCCCCTTGGGAGGGCCCCTTCGTCATCAGCAGAGCCTTAGGCAACGACTCCTACTACCTGATCGACGCGCAGAAGCCGAAGGCACGAAAGAGAGACGACTCCGGCAAGGAGTCGGAACGACCATGGAACGCCAACCTCCTCCGAAGGTTTTACAGCTGAAATGCAGTATGTATCATGCTAACTTTTGTACTAAGTACGAGACAATAGGGCCCCCGAGGAGAGCTCGGGGACTGCCATCTTTTGTCTATAAATGAAAAGTATCATGCTTATGGCCTTGTCATTGCATTCACTTTTTTCCGTCCGGCACCGGGTTCGACTAGTCGGCCCGGGGACTGGCCGCCTGGAGTTATATTAGAAGTCCTACCCGCAGTCAGACAAGTAGTGTGCCGGCTCCCAAGCCTTCTCTTGCCAAAAGTCGCAGTTCGAAGAACCGGCTGTCCGGCTGGCAAGAGTTAAGGGCAGGAACGGGTGCCCACACGAAAAACGGCTAGGGACTAACGGACTAATATAACAAAAGCCGGTTTTTCTCCCACCGCCGACCGGCTACCAGAGTAGCCGGCCGGCCGGCTTCCATTCACCTCGCTCCAATCTAAGAAAGCTCGAGTACTTGCCTTCCCAGAAGGGGAAGGCGGCAAAGGAAACAACCTAAGGATAAAAAGCATACGTGAATGGAAACTAAACATGCACACGATAATATTTACATAAAAGACCTTCAAAAGGCCAGCATTCAACATAGTTTGGATACACCCCCAGTGGGTGGAACTGCGGAAGCTTAATAAAATTGTTCAGAAGGCAACAAGCAGGAAAAAACAAGGACGGCAGATTAAGCCGGCGGAGCGACTGACGAGCCGGGCAGGTCGGTGGAGACGGCAGTGCCGGCTGGAGGAGTGGCCGGCTGGCGAACCTCGGCATGATCACCGCCTCCCGCAGAAGGCGCGCTTGGGCGCGCCTCGTTGCTGGAGGCACGGTCAGGCTGAGGCTGGCTGGCTGTTCCACCGGCCGGCTCGACGTCTTCGCTTTCCTCTCCTTCGTCGTCTTCGCCTTCGTCGCTGGAGGCGATCTCTTCTGCCGAGTCTTCACCCGCCGCCGGGTCCAGCCCGAACCACTCCTCCGGCTGGGCAACGCCGTCATCATTAATCTCGGGAGCGAAGACGCTGATGTCAGTACACTCGGCGATTGTCGATGCGCGCTGAGCGATAGCCGGCTGCACCTCCGCTAGCTCTTCGTCGGCCTCCAGCCGCCAGGTGCGCAGCTGGTCCAGGTTCAGCCCCGGATACCAAGCTCGGACGAACTCCAGCGCCCGCCCAGCTCCAAGCCGGGCCGCCGACGCCTTCCAGGCCTCGAAGCGGCCAACCGCAACCTCCAGCCAGTCGGCAGTCCGACTCGGGGTGCGGGGAATCGTCTCGCTTGGCCAGAGGGCGGCCAACACCTGCGCTCCGGCGCGCTGGAGGCGGCGGAGCATACGATGAGCCGGCTGCAGCCGCGCTTGGACCGCCAAGAGTTGCTCTTCGAGCGACCGACTCGCGTCCGGCGCGACTTCAGCCCCCGCCTGCCGGCGCGCTTCGCGATGGGCCTCGATGGTTTGGGCGGCGAAGACGGAGTAGCCAGGAAAGTAGTCTGCATAGAGAATAAAAAGCAGCTCAAGTCAGAACACAAGTCAGGCGGCAAGGGGCAGGCAAGGAGCGAGGAAGGCGGCTTACCGTCGATCAAATCCTCAATACGGCCGAAGCCTTCATTCAGCGCTTGCCTGGTCTCAGCCCAGCCCGCCGCTTCAGTCTCGAACTCGGCCTTCAGGGCGGCTTCGTTATCCTGCGCCTTCTTCAGAGCCGCCTTGTGGCTCTCCTCCTGGTCAGCCAGCTTCTTGGCCAGGCGGTCACGCTCCAGGACCAAGGCGTCGTACTCGGTTTCCTTGGCACGAAGGGTGGCCTGCGCCTCGCTGAGCTGCCCCCTTAAGTCGGCATTGGCTTCTGCGAGCACGAAAGACAAAAGAAAAACCAGTAAGGTGAAGTCGTCAGGAAAGATCCGACCCGACTGCTCAGCAGTCGGCCCGAATCTCGGGGACTACACCCAGTGGGTGCGCTGACGCGCCCCCACAGGAGATGAACGAAACCAAGTACGTACTCCGGCTGCTGATCAGGTCTTCGGTTCTCCGACCCAGCTCCTGAGCCTGGGAGTTGAAGGCGGTAGCGCGGAGGTTATGATACTCCTGGAAGATTAGACAGGAGGCGAGAATAAGGTAGTCGTCAAGGAAGATCCGACCCGACTGCTCAGCAGTCGGCCCAAATCTCGGGGACTACACCCAGTGGGTGCGCTGACGCGCCCCCACGGAAGAAGTCAAGAGAACAAAGCAACCAAAGATAGAAGACTCACCCGGATGACTGCCCGCGTCGCAAGGAACTCCTGAGTGTATTGCTGCAGCGAGGCGGCTTGGGCCTGAAGCCCATTCCGAACCTCTTGGGCCGCCACATTCAGCTCGCCCGTCCCGCCGCTGGGAGTCCACTCGGACGTGCCGGTGCGGGCCGCCTCCAAGGCCTCCGCCGTCTGGCTGGCACCCGTAGCTCGATGCGGCTTCGGCGCAGCGGTGCCTCCCCCTGCGCGCTGGCGCATTGCCGGCTGCACCTCGAGGTCGGCTCCTGCTTCCGGCTCACCCCCAGCCAGCTGCTCTGGCGCCGCAGCCGACTGGCCGCCTTGGCCCGCTCCGGCTGGCGCTGCCGGTGGCGCCCTCTCCACGAAGATCACGGAGTCCTCCCTCCGCTCCATCACCGGCGGTTCTTGGTCGACCTCCTCCAGCGGAGGCATAGGAATGTTGGGGGCCACGGCGCGGAGGGGAATGGCTAGCAGCGGAGGCTGGTTGTGCGAGGCCTCCGCCTCCGTCTTCGCAGCTGCCGCCACCGCCCGGGCCTTGGCTGCTTCATCGGCCTGCTCCTTCATCGTCTGGGCGGCCCTTTGCTCCGCCGCCTCCCACTCCTCCACCACCTCTCGTGTGTTCCGCTCCGTGGCCTCCCTGAGATCAGCGCGGGGATCCACGCGGCGGGAGCCTGAAGACCCTCCAGTCGGCCCGACTACAGAGCCGCCCGGACCCCGCTGAAGGGAAAGCGGCGCCCTGTCCGGCGAGCAAAGAAAGGTTTAGAAGAGTTTTCAATCGAAAAGAAGAACAACAAAAAATATGTATCCAAGCATTCGACGACTTACGCTGAGATCGCCTGCGGCTGCTTCACCGCCTTGCGGAAGCGGGCCACCTTCGCGGCCGCCTCATCTCGCTTGGTCGCCGCTGTGGAAGCCTTGGACTTCTTCGGCCGGCTGCCGAAGAGGATCGACACGGCCCGGCGCTTCTGGGCGCCGCCGCCAGCAGCCGGTGCGGCGGACGAGCTCGCGCCTTGATGATCAGGCGCCGGCTGGCGGCGCGGGGCGACTTCGACCTCGGCATCATCCGGCCAGTCCTCGAAGCCGGCCGTGAGCCCCGCGCCTCCGACCTCGTCGCTTTCCCCCACGATGGCGTCTTCCATGGCGGCCGCTCCCAAGTCCGGGTCGTCGGCGTCGTCCACCGCGCGGTCAGGGACGAGCTGGCGCTCTACCCCTGCGGCCCCGGTCGTCGGCGGAAGGAGAGGGTTCTGCTAGGGGCAAACCGACTGATGAGAGGCCGGCTATCATGAGGCCGGCTACCAAAAAAACTTACGACGGGCGGAGGGTTGGCGCGAGAGTACGGCCCCTTGCCGTACCGCCAATCCTCGGCGAGCTTGCAGTTGGAGATATAGTTCACCATGTAGGAGACCTCCGCATGAGGCATCTCCCTGGTGCTCAGCCGGCTTGGGTCGAAGCGGCCGCTCATCTGACAAACCATGTGAGGCCGGCTTTGGAGGGGAAGAACCCGGCGCTCCACGAAGGCGGCCACCAAGTCGGCTCCGGTCAGGCCCTCCGACTGGATCATCACCCGAAGCCGGGAGACGGCTGCGTTCCCGGCCTGAGACAACGACCTGGCCCGGTAGCTCCACGAAGGTCGCCTCCCAGCCGGGGCCGGCTTCATAAGCCGGCAGGTTGACGTAGTCGCCTTGCTGCGCGACATTCTTCACGTAAAAGTATGACTTCTGCCAGAGCTTCACCGACTGGATCAGCGGGATGGGCGGGAACGGGTTGTTCTCGCCCGACCGCCTCATGGCAATATAGGCTCCGCAGGGGGCAGGCACGCCCGCGACGACGGTGCCGAGTTTGCTCTGGAAGAATTCCGCCCAGAGCTCGAGCGTGGGGAGGACCCCAAGGAAGCCTTCGCACAGCGTGACGAAGGCCGACAGCAGCATCACCGCGTTGGGCGTGAGGTGATGCGGCTGGAGGTTGTAGAATTCGAGGAAGGCTCGGAGGAACCCGCTCGCCGGAAGGCCGAAGCCGCGCAGGCAGTGCGAGCGGAAGATCACCCGCTCGCCCTCCTCGAGGACTGGCGAAATCTCCTTCTCCGGCGCTAGACGAACCCGAACGAAGTTCTCGCCAGGCAGGCGTCGCGTCTGGCGGAGGAACTCGACGTGGTCCTCATGGACATTGGAGCCATCCCACGAGCTTGATAGCGCCATGGGGAAGCGCGGCGAGAAGCAAGACGATGCGGCGGCGGAACGAAGCAACGGCGGAACGGCGTGGCAAAGAGCTGCTGCGGGGAAGAGAAGAAGAAGGAGGGCGAGAAGGGGCGGAGTGAGGGAGAGCGCGCGAGCCTCTGCCACTCCCCCTCCTCCTCCTACTTATAGACCGCGCGGCGGAGCCGAGGAGGCGCGGCGTGGGGGAACGTGGGGATCAACTGCGCCCCCTCCCCCACGTCCCGCGATTATTGTGCCTTGATGGCGGAATAAAACCGCCGCGGGAAGGCGAGCGGTCCATGTGGGCCGCGGAAGATCCGTGCTCGGACCGAGGCCTGCGAGTGGCGGGCCCGGACCTGCGGCGGCATCCCGTCGCGCGCGTGCGTTGGCAGGATTTCCTCGCCACGTGGCCCGCGTTCCCGCCTACGAGAAACGGAGCTTTTCCGAAGATGGCGCGCACAAGCAAAGCCGGCTCCTCAGGATAGGAAGCTGACCAAGCTTCTCGTCCCTTTATCAGCCTTGAAGCTCGCTCAGCTTCGGGGACTACTGTCGGAGTAAGTGACCACGGGTAGCCTAGCCGGCTCCCCCTGGCCTTTCTGAAAAAATTACGAGCCGATCCGGCTCTCAAGAATCCAAGACATGGGGCCGCCTTCCCCTGGCCAGCTGTCTCCCAGGCCGGCTATTGGAAGGCGGCCCGACTTCAGCCCTCATGAAGAAAGCCGTGGGAGGGCCGGCTCCGAGGAGCCGGCTGCGAGAAGGCCGACTCCAAGGAGCCGGCTCCCATAAAGCGGTCAAGACCGTACCCTCGAAGTCTGCATCCACATAACGGCGATGTGACGGGGCGTGGCTACAGTGAAGCCTGCCACCCCCGAATCCCGGAGCGCGCCTGGCACAGTGCGCCGTACGGGTGGCCATGACCCGTCCGGCGCAGCACTGTTGCCACGTTGACCCTGATGTCATCCACGACGGGCTACCAGTACGGCCCACGGGCGGTGGGCCCCTTCGGGCAGAGAGACACCCGAAGGCGGCCTGGCCTCCCCCAGTCGGCCCAAGACGGAGCCGGCTCTCTCCAGCCGGCTTGCCACCCCCTCGAAGGAGACGCCCCATTAAGGAGACAAGACGCGGTGAGGCTACAGTGGTCACCCGCAGGACGGCAGCACTGTAGCCACGCTTACCTCGGCGAAGCCCTCGTCACCAAGATTGAGCAACAGTAACCAGCCACCGACAAGGCCCTGGACAGTGGGGCCTGCCTGTCGACCAAGGAGCCGGTAGCCGGCGGGACCCACCAGCCGGCGGGCCCCAGCAGCCGGCGCAGAAGCCGGAGAGCGAAGACACATACGGCTGGGCCCCATGCCCAGCCGGATTACCATTGTACCCCCGGGGGTAGGCCTATATAAACCCCCCGGGACACCCATGCAAAGGAGGGATCCCTGCTAGTTTTAGACACCACGTAGGGAGGAGAAGAGAGCAAGCAGAGCCCTTCTTCCTCCTCTCGCCAAACAGCTCAAGGAGCATCGTGTAGCTACTTGTTCATCTAGTGATCATGCGGAGACCACGCAGAGCAGTAGTAGGGGTGTTATCTCCACGGAGAGCCCCAAAGCTGGGTAAGACTCGCCAGCGTGCATGTCTTCGCCTCATCCCGTTTCCAGGCACCGGCGATGTTTTACTGGCTCCCACAATGATAAGCCACCCGTTGGCATATGTCACACCTACCACCTGACAGTTTCATCAAATAGATATTTGTCATTTTTGCCATGATTAATGTGGGCATGATATGCTCCTGAGCTCTACATGAGTTTTGTTATATGCCATGCCATCTTTACAGAGGTGCGTACCATGTATTTTTGTGATATGTGTGGTGACTAGCACAAGCTTGCAAAGTAGCGTAATCGGTAATGCTAATTGCAGGGACTTAGAATTTCACTAAGTGCTTGTTCTGATTTTGTCGGTATGCCATATGTTCACGTTGTTTCCTAGTGATTCGTGCCTCTTTTGAGGATGATCAGTAAGGATGATTTGTTAACATTGTGGTGCTCTATCCATCGATGTCTTTGTTTGTATTTATGGAGCACCCTTGCTTGATTCAATCGAGCTCTACTTTTGCTATAAAATGTTCCTGGCAGATTGTTAACATGTTTAGCGATTTTGCCGAGCTTGTTGTTGTTGATCCGTGCATGCTATGTTGTTGTTCTTGCCATGTCTAGCTTCTAGGACATGTATTCTTGATGGGTGTATGCTTAGCTTGTCATGCCATGCTTTGTAGTGAGTGCATCGAGCTCGTGAACATGCCTACTCGTTAACTGTTTTGCATGCTCCAGTTTTTCACTAAGTCTGAGATCTGTTTATGTTTTTGCCATGTTCACATGCTTGCAATTGTATTTTCTGATCCCTTTTGGCTCAAGGTCACTAAGGGACTTTTGTTAAGTGCTTTGAGTAGCTTCATGTAATGCCTTGCTTTGCCATGTTAAGTTCCTGTAGCATGTAGTTTTCATACTCTAAAGTGTGCTACCTGATGTTAAATTCCAGACATATGTTAATTTCACTAAGTCTGAAACCTGTTATCATTTGCATTTTTGCCATGCTTGTTTGAACCTGTTAATGGATGAATTGTCCGTATCTCAATGTTCATCTTTTGTCAAGAATCATGAATGGATCCCTGCCATGTATTTTGTTGTCATGTTTGAGTGCTGTAGCATAATTATCTTGATGCATTTACATGGCTACTTGCTGTTTATCGCAGACCGGTACCATATTTGTTTTGCTTGCCATTTCCAAACCGTGCATCCGATTCCGATGATCTTTATATCGATTTCAACCGAAATCACCTCACCTTTCCAGTGGCACTCTTGGATTTCCAAGTTGAGGCCAGGTTCAATCATTCCTTGTCAAATCTTGCATTTGCATCACATATAGCATCCCGCATAGCATACCATGTTTGCATCATGTTGTTTGAGCATTGCACGTGGTTGATTGTGTTCCTTTTGCTTGTTTGTCTTATTTGGGTAGAGCCGAGAGACGAGTTTGCTAATGAGGAGCCCGTTGAGTTCGCTTACGAGGATCAAGTCAAGTCTGACAACTTTGCAGGCAAGATGATCATACCCTCGAAATCACTTCTATCTTTGCTTGCTAGATGCTCGCTCTTTTGCTATGCCTATGCTACGATGCCTACCACTTGCTTATCATGACTCCCAAATTGCCATGTCAAATCTCTAACCCACCATGTCCTAGCAAACCGTTGATTGGCTATGTTACCACTTTGCTCAGCCCCTCTTATAGTGTTGCTAGTTGCAGGTGATGTTTGGAGATCGTTCCTTGTTGGAACATTGTTTATTATTGGGATATCACTATATTATCTTGTTATCTTAATGCACCTATATACTTGGTAAAGGGTGAAAGGCTCGGCCTTTTTCCTAGTGTTTTGTTCCACTCTTGCCGCCCTAGTTTCCGTCATATCGGTGTTATGTTCCCGGATTTAGCGTTCCTTACGCGGTTGGGTTATAATGGGAACCCCTTGACAGTTCGCCTTAAATAAAACTCCTCCAGCAATGCCCAACCTTGGTTTTTCCATTTGCCACCTATCCTCTTTTTCCCTTGGGTTTCCGGAGCCCAAGGGTCATCTTCATTTAACCCCCCCCCCCCCGGGCCAGTGCTCCTCTGAGTGTTGGTCCAAACTAGAGCCCCTTGCAGCGCCAGCTCGGGGCAACTCGAAGGCTGGTTTTAGTTGTATAGATTGCTTATCCGAGTGTGCCCTGAGAACGAGATATGTGCAGCTCCTATCGGGATTTGTCGGCACATTCGGGCGGTGTTGCTGGACTTGTTTTACCATTGTCGAAGATGTCTTGTAGAACCGGGATGCCGAGTCTGATCGGAACGTCTCGGGAGAAGGAATATCCTTCGTTGACCATGAGTGCTTGTGATGGGCTAAGTTGGGACTCCCCTGCAGGGATTTGAACTTTTGAAATCTGTGCCCGCGGTTATGGGCAGATGGGAATTTGTTAATGTCCGGTTGTAGATAACATGAACTTAACTTTATTAAAATGAATCAACCGCGTGTGTAACCGTGATGGTCTCTTCTTGGCGGAGTCCGGGAAGTGAACACGGTGTTGGAGTAATGCTTGACGTAGGTTGTTATAGGATCACTTCTTGATCATAGTTCTTCGTTCGTGCTTTATCTTCTCTTCTCGCTCTCTTTTGCGAACAGGTTAGCCACCATATATGCTAGTCGCTTGCCGCAGCTCCACATATTACCTTGCCTTACCTATAAGCTTAAATAGTCTTGATCCTAAGAGTGTGAGATTGCTGAGTCCCCGTGACTCACAATTTACTTCCAAAACCAGATGCAGGGACCGATGATACCGTTCCAGATGACGCGCTTGAGCTCAAGTGGGAGTTCGATGAAGACTCTCGTCGTTACTATGTGTCTTTCCCAGATGATCAGTAGTGGTGCCCAGTTGGGGCGATCGGGGACCGTGTCGCATGTGGGGGTTGATCTTTTATTTTGGTACCGTAGTCGAACCATGAGTGTATTGGATCATTGTAATGTTATTCATGTATTTGTGTGACGTGGCGAGTGTAAGCCAACTATGTACCTTTACCCTTTTTATCTATTTACATGGGTTGTTGTGAAGATTACCTTACTTGTTCTGAAGATTACCTTACTTGCGACATTGCTTTCAATGCGGTTATGCCTCTAAGTCGTGCTTCGACACGTAGGAGATATAGCCGCATCGAGGGCGTTACATAACCAACACAAGCACGTGCGCATCATGATGGATGATGTGTACATCTACCACGCACACACAATTTTCCCTTTGTCTTTGTTTTGTGTAGGTACTCACGTATGCTCGTCAGCCTCTCAATCCCAAGAGTTGACGAAACGAGCTCTTGAGAGCAAAGATGACTTGGGATCCCGTGAACTATCGTTCCCACCGCTCTCTTCGCGCAACTACTATGCGCACCTCTCTAACTTGGCTCTCACACGGCTATGGGCTATATACCGCCTATCGCTTCATGCTCATTTTACCGTGTTCACTTTTCATGCTATGCTTGCTTCTATGCCTTTGCCATGCAATTGTGACCCTTGCTTGCATCTACCCATGATTCACCATTATGCTACTCCTATGTGTATTTTGCATGCTTGGTGGAGATCCTTGTTGCTATTGCCATGTTTATCATGTGCTTCATGTTATTGATGCTATTTTGCTCATATCCTCCTTTCATGCTTGTGCTATGTCATGTGAATTATTCATGCACACTACTTGCACCCATGACATGCTTGTTATGATTCCTTGTAGTATGTTGCATCTTCGCACTACTAGCTCACACCACTTGATTGCTATGATTGCTTGCTTTGTCGCATCACCCATGTTCCATTATTAGTTGCTTTCTTGGGTTGATGACGTATATGTTGATGCCTCTCACATGATATATTTTGTTCATTGTCGCTTGCCTCCAATTGTTGCATCTATGCTTATTGATCGTGCAGACTTGGACATCTTACTTGTGATGCATGCTTGTTTGATTGAGCTTATTGTATTTGGTTGTTCTTGCATCATATGCCTCCATACTATGAAATGCTCCCATATCCTTTCTTATGATGATCATGATGCATACACTTGTTGGGTATCTTACCACACAAATGATAGGTTTTGCATTTCCGCTAACCTCATTTGTTTTTCTGAGTGTTTGTCATGTTCTTTCATTTTGAAGGATTGACAAGGCGATACCTTCACGAGACAACTTGGTCATGTAAAGGCGTACATGGTGCGCGACACCAACATTTTCGACATTCTCATGAAGGTGAACTCCTTCCCTTTGAGCCATCCTCAAATATGCATATTGGATGGGTCACTCTTTCAGTGTTGTTTCCTTCTTGTTATCTACATGGTACATCTCGCGAACAGAGGAGCGACATTGAAGATTGTCTCTATGGACATTCAAGTTGAGGAGCACTCGGTCTTATTGGATGCACCTTCGAACCTCCACTCACGCCACAACATCGAGCATTGGTATACCAACACCTCCATATTTGTTGATTGTGCTCACCCATGTCATTCTCGATGGACATATCATACACATGACAAATTTGCATCTTATGCATGGATTGACTCATATTATGATTGCCTTGTTGCATCTTGTATTTCCATGTCATCCATGATATATGAGCTTGTGCATTTCCTTAGCAAATTTGTTGTGATCTTTCTTGATGGCATATTCATACATCATGATCTTATTTCCTACCATCAATTGTGTGATCACATCACATTGAGCATCCATTACCATATTCATGCTATTGATAAACCGTCTCACTATGACATCATTTTGCATCGTGGTTGCATGGATCATTTTCTTGCTTTTACTCCCATGAATGTTGTGCGTACATTTCCATATCTTTTGGATAAGCTTCATGCACCTTGTCATGATCAATATTGTCGCACGGACACATGTTTACTTGATGGACACTATGTGTGCTCTAACCATTGTATTTCCAAGTGTACTTCGTGTTTGCTCATTTTGCATGTACCACATACCGGAGACACCTTAGAGTACTTGGATTGCGCCATGCCTTCAACTCCGTCCAACTACAAGTTCGTCCATGACAACCGTTTCCATGGTGATGAGGATCATGATCCGAGGTCGGATCTTTCCAAAGGGGGGGAGACGATGCGGAGCATCCCACACTCATCCCCATGTACACTCCGACTACTCTCCAAGCCCCAAGAGGACATACGACGAGACCTCGAACATACGCCATCGGACACAAGGTGAACTCGCTCCTCTCCGAATCGTCACTTTCCACATGTGAGACATGGCTACTACCTCCAACATGTGTGCTATGCCTGATCGGGTACTTAGAGGAAAGCCACGGAGCCACCGCATCCAACGGACGAGCTAGCAAGGACGCCAAGTACAAGGACCAAGAGAAGTCTTCGGCCACCGGACGACCGGGCAACACCGGACATCCGACGCCTGGGCACTCATCTAGCAAGAAGGGCCAGCCAACGGAAGCTACAGCGGCCGGACGTCCGAAAAGTACCAGACGTCCGACACACCCCAGCGATCGGACGTCCGATCGTCTCCAAAAATCCGGCGCCACCTCAACCGAGCCAAAACGCCGGACGTCTGACAAGTACCGGATGACCGGACCCTCGCGAGCCACCGGACGTCCGGTACCTTTCAGACGACCGGCCCCTAGCTGTGTCCAGTGTTGCGGGCCGAAGCCCATGTACCCCTCACTTACCCCTTCGTGTCCCTAGACTATATATACTCCTCCACCACCTCCTAGCTAGGGTTAGCATTGGTTTAGCTCATATTTAGAGATAGAGCATTGCTCATCCACATCGGATCTACTCCACGAGAGAGATCGCGGCATTTACGGAGAAGATCCCTTTGGATTCAAGACCTCCGTACGGAGAAGAACATCAAGACCTCCTCAGAAGACCGGTTACCTTTGTATCGTCCATTGTTGACTTTGGATGTTGTATCTCCTATCGTGTTTTGAGGATCTAGCACTTGTGTAATCATTCTTGTTGGTTTGAGTGTTCTCTCGTGTTCCCCTTGTGTTTTTTCCCTCGTTTTGCTCCTCGTGTTCTTCATGTTCATCGCGGGATCCTCTCCTTTCGTGAAAGATCGGCCAATTAGGGTTCCTACCCTACATCAGCACACTCCACCAAACAGAAGCAAAACCAGTACATGCTCTAGTGGCGGCTCATGCTCGCTCAAGTTCAAAAAAGTCATGGTGACTAAAAACTTGTTCTACTTCAAGCTCCCAAGCTAGATAAATAGTAGGATTAAATATACCCTCAAATGACGGTAAAAAGATAACCTGACCATGTGCTTGTGTGTGTTGTCCCAACTCTCGCGATGGTGAAGATGTGTCCGTCGTCCAAGAACTTCTATCTCTGAAACCTGTCATGATTAGTAGAAACAAGAAACAAAATTCAAGAATAATGTTCATATGAACTACTAGGATGTGGTTGTAAAGTGCTCACAGTAAAGCAAATGTCAATATCTTACAAGTTCTTACCATGCGGCAGGTGGTGTCACGCAACCAGCGGTGTCAAATAACTCCGAAGATTGTGTAAAGCGATTGCTAGGGGAACGTACGTATGCATGGTGTAGAAATATGTGTAGCAAAGTTGGCTATATATGGTAGCAAAAGATTAGCAATAATCAATTCAGAGATGCAATGTTGAATAAACGCTCAACGACAGTACTGTGCTGGTCATAGGCTAGACCGGACTAGTGACGCGAGCCTAGAACACTAATGAGGTCACGGCATAGCACAACTAGCATCAATGAAGGATACTAAGTAGCTCTAGAGAGCAAGATATAAGTGAAGATCACAACGGCAGTAAAGATAATGATGAAAAACAACTGCCAAGTAGGATATACAACAACTTTCTCTCAAACTTTTCTCTGGAAAAGTTTGTACCAATTTTCTGATAATTTTTATCAAGAATCACACTGACTCAGGCTTTCAAATGCAAAAAGAATCACTCAGTTCCGAGTTGATATGAGGAGTCAAAAAATTCTAAAACTAGTGTGAAAAACTGGAAGATGTTGTGTTGCGAACTTCGGAGGGAAAAAGACATATTTAGAAGCCGATTTTGAGGTGCCAAATATTGAAATTGTCTGCAACTATTTAGATGCAGCTCGTCGCTAGTTTTCATTTGAGTACTCTCGGAGACAAAACAGTCTTCGTATGAGGAAGTTATGGTTGTTTTACTGAACAGTGCAGGAAACATATTCCAATCCGAAATCAACTACGAGATTGAGTCTAGATAGATCTGAATTTTTTTTCTTCTATTTTTTTGCTCACACTTTTTTTTTCTTTCTCTCCCTTTTTTTCTCTGACTTTTTTTAACTTTTTTTCTCTGCTTTTTTTTCTCTCCCCCCCTTTCCAAGACAAACTAGATAAGATAAGATGCAGATTGGATCTAGCGAAGATGTGAACGACCTCAACTATGATTGTGACAATGAACGATTGGTAGCACATGGTGAAAATTGATGGATGGATGGTGGACAGCGAAAGGGATAACGATGCAGCAGCGGCGTGACTAATGTGAACATAACTCGAAACTCTAAACGAACTAGACACTAAGACCAGCAACTCGACACAATGATGCAACCGATAATTCAACTATGCAAGGAATGAAAAGAAAATTGCAAAGGCTCATACTGGCTTGGACAAAGGATGAATAAATCTAACTTTGTTGTGGCTTTTTCTTGGACAATAGGTAAGAAAATAAATCTAATTTAGGAAAAACTAGAAATTCTCACCGAGCAACCTGAAAACTGATACCACTTGATAGAGGCAACGGTGTCCTGATCTTTCGATGAGATGATAACTATTGATTACTTTATTGATCAAGGTGGGGTTCTGTGACGCCTTTGTCTGGTCGTTGAACACAAATGAAGTACGCGAAGTTGCAGCTATGGCAAACTTTTAACTAAACAAATACCAAGGAAAAGGCTACTAGATGGATTTACTTATATAGGAGCAAGGTTTGGCAGCCAAGGAGGTGGGAGGACGTCCCAAGGCAGCCTAAAACTAACCCTAGGTCGTAAAAGGCTCATGGGCCCAAGTGGAGGTGATGCAACACCTTTGGGTTTGTAGTTTGACTCAGATTTTGCTGCAACATCAGATTGTTACATCCATAAATAAATGCTCTGGACGAATTTGAAGCTAAATCCAATTGTGTTGGAAAGAGCACAAAATCTACTTTGAAACACAAAAAGAATCACCCAATTCAGAGTGCGTATGAAAAAGTTGTTGGAGTTTTGAGTCAGGTATGTCTGCACAGTCCGAATCTAAATCCAAAACATGAGAGACTTGGACTCTATCTTCTCTTGGCCCAAAAGTGATGTGAGAGGACTTTTTGAACAGCACCTAAACTTCTCTTTTTCCCTTATCTTCATATGTGTATTGTACAAATACCCCATACACCTGCAATTACACATGGCACGGAAGTTTGTTAAGTATTTTTGTCCTGGATGGCATAAATAAATTATTGCATAATTTGCATTAGAAATAACCTCACAAATACACATGTATGCAATATTTTTGGTCGTATCCAAGGTAGTCATGTCCTCATCAATTCGCCTCTGCGATCAAATCGTAGAAACTTTATTTTCTTGTTATGATGATTCTCCACTTCACTCTGAAATTTTTTAAACTTTCCAAATGTTTCAGACTTGTGTTTCATCAAGTAGATGTACACATACCTACTTAAATCATCTGTGAAGGTTAGAAAATAATGATACCTGCCGCATGCCTCAACACCCATCGGACCGCATACATCGGTATGTATTATTTCCAGTAAGTCATTAGCTCGCTCCATTGTTCTGGAGAATGGAGCTTTAGTCATCTTACCCATTAGGCATGGTTCACAAGTATCAAATGATTCATAATCAAGTGATTCCAAAAGTCCATCCGCATGAAGTTTCTTCATGCACTTTACACCAGTATGACCTAAACGGCAATGACACAAGTAAGTTCCACTAACATTATCAACTTTACATCTTTTTGCATCAATATTATGGATATGTGTATCACTACGATCGAGATTCAATAAGAATAGACCAGTTATGAGAGGTGCATGACCATATAAGATATTACTCACGTAAATAGAATAACCATTATTCTCTAATTTAAATGAATAACCGTCTCGCAATAAACAAGATCCAGATATAATGTTCATGCTCAACGCTGGCACCAAATAACAATTATTGAGGTCTAAAACTAATTCTGGAGGTAGATGTAGAGGTAGCGTGCCAACGACGACCACATCAACCTTGGAACCATTCCCGACGCGCATCGTCACCTCGTCCTTAGCCAATCTTCATTTATTCTATAGCTCCTGTTTTGAGTTACAAATAAGAGCAACTGAACCGGTATCAAATACCAAGGCGCTACTATGAGCATTAGTAAGGAACACATCAATAACATGTATATCAAAAATACCTTTGTTCACTTTGTTCACTTTGCCATCCTTCTTATCTGCCAAGAATTTGGGGAAGTTCTGCTCCCTGTGGCCATTTCCTTTGCAGTAGAAGCACTCAGTTTCAGGCTTGCGTCCAGCTTTGGGCTTCTTCACGGGAGCGGCAACTTTCTTGCCATTCTTCTTGAAGTTCCCTTTCTTTGGCTTGCCCTTTTACTTGAAACTAGTGGTCTCGTTAACCATCAACACTTGATGCTCCTTCTTGATTTCTACCTCCGCGGACTTAAGCATTGCGAAGAGCTCGGGAATTGTTTTTGTCATCCCTTGCATATTATAGTTCATCCTGAAGTCTTTGTAGCATGGTGGCAGTGGCTGAAGAACTCTTTCAATAACACTCTCAACCGGAAAATCAATTCCCAGCCGAGTCAAGTGGTTGTGATACCCGGACATTTTGAGTATGTGTCCACTGATAGAATTGTTCTCCTTCATCTTGCAGCTATAGAACTTGTTGGAGATTTCATATCTCTCAACCCGTGCATTAGCTTGAAATATCAACTTCAAAACGTCTTTGAAGTCCCGATTCTAGGCCACAAAGCATGGCACACTGAACTATTGATGAGGACATCAATACCATTGTTACACCCGCAGCCCCTGCTGCTATACATATTGGACCAATTACTGGAGCTCATGCACGCCAATTGAATTATCAGGTACTTTCATTTCTTGGTAATGATTCTAATGTTCATGAGAATATGATGTTGCCTAAATTGGATACATTTGTTTTGCTTACAAATGAAGGGCTTGGCATGGATAAGAGGGATGAACACTAGAGCAAGACCAAGCATGGAGATGATGGCGTGCGCAAGGGGATCAAGAACATTGTCACAAGTGATGATTTCAGGACTTTGAAGCCACCATAAGGAGTGCATGAAGCCTTGGATGAAATATACAAGATGCCACTTCATAAATTTCGTCCAGAGGCTATTATAGGTGTTGCGTCACCTTATTATCGGGCCAGACCCATGTATTTTCGAAATACTTAAGTATAGGTTATTTTTAGAGTCCGTATGTGTGGGGAAACAAGATTTAGGGTTGGTTTCGGACCCCTCCGCCAAGGGCCACGAAATTCCCCCCTCTCTCCTCCATATATATAGCCCTTAGGGCATCGTTTAGACTTTGGGTTTTGTTTAGATTAAAAGTTCGCCATAGAAGCAACTTCGCGTACTTCGTTTGTGTTCAATGACCAGACTAAGACATCACAGAACCCAACCTTGATCAATAAAGCTTTCCTCTTATATTCGCAATATCCAGATTGCAATCTTAGTTTCTTACTTGTTCTTTGTTTGCTCACAGGAAACAGACCCTCGTGGTCAGGTTGATCGTGCTTCGGCGTGGTCAATAACCCTCGAAAGTTGGTTTAGCAATTGCTAAGGCGCGATGTCTCGCACGTTCGTAGTCGAATTGTCAAGGTCGACTCCCACCGAAAACGATAGCCACCATCTCATCAAAATATCGGGACACCTTCGCCTCTATCAAGTGGTATCAGATTTCCAGGTTGCTCGGTGAGATTTTCCAGATTTTCATAGTTTAGGTCGAGTCTGTTCATCATACCTATAGTCCACGAAAAAGCCAGAAATTTTTTTAGGGTTAGTTCATCATATCCGAACCAATCTGAGCATTTGCATAATCTTTTTAGGGTTTTGCATTGTTGAATTTGTGGTTGCATCATCGTGTCTAGTTTCTGGTCTTAGTGTCTAGTCCTTTAGAGTTTCGAGTTCTGTTCACAAGTTATCACGCCGCCACTGCATCATCATCATCACCGCTGCCATATACCACCACCATTGTCACCATTGCCATATACCACCATCGTCACCACCACTGCCATATATCACCATCGTCATCACTGCTGCCATATACCAGATATCCACCGCCATCACGATAATCCGAGTCCACCTCCATCACAGACTCGTCACCAGTCCGTGTTCCACTGCCCTACATATATCCGCCACTAGCCCGAGTTTCCACCAGATTCATCTCCGCCACCAGTCCGAGTCTAGTATTTATTGCTTTGTTTTCGGTTTCCAGATCACGCGATACTTCGAGTCATGACCAAGTCGGACTCCCCAACTTTTGTGCTACCCGTAGTAGAAAAATAGTTCCAAACTCAAAAAAAACTAAGTCTGGAAAATTCTGGCTAGGCAGTTTTGAGACTATTTGTAGAATTTTTCGAAAAAAAATTATTGCGGAGCAAAAAAAGAGGAAAAAAGTGAAAAAAAGAAAAAATTCAGAGCGTGCTCCTCCCTTGTTTACGTGCAGCGTCGTGATTTTGTTAGTGTTCTAGGATCGCTCTCTAGCACGGTCTAGCCTAGGACCAGCACAGTACCGTCGTTGAGCGTTTATTCAACTTTCCATCTCTTAATTGATTATTGCTGACCCTTTTTGCTACCATATTATAAGCCTTCCCAGCTCCACATACATCTATGTCATGCGTTTGACTCTCCCTGGTAATCGCTCTATCCAACCTTTGAGAGTTTTGACTACGACGGTTGCCAATCACCGCCTGCTGCTGGGTAAGAACTGGTAAGAATTTGAGATTTGCTTGACGGATTTGTGATGCCCATCACCACCTCTTGTTAGTAGTCTGTAAGATCATATTCTTGTGTGTTTCTATTGCTGCTAACCTTGGCAGGATCACAAGCCGACGAGACTGACTGGGAGAACATGAAGAATAAGGAGTTGCATGATAAGTGTCAGCAAATGATGAGTGGATGGGTGCAAGATGTGCTAAACAGATTTGAAGAGGCCATGGAGAAGATAGATGGCATGGAGAAGACGTTTGAATCAAAGCTTGATAACAAGTTTAATGAATTGCTCGCGCGTCTTCCACCACCACCACCACCACCACCACCAGCTGCACCTAATGCACCTCTACAACAACAACAACAACAACAACAACAACAACAACAACAACAACAACAACAACAACAACAACAACAACAACAACAACAACAACAACAACAACAACAACGACGACGACGACGACGACGACAACGACGACGACGACGACGGCGACGACCTCCACGTCGTGAATCCTCCACCGAGCGAGCCGTCTCCCTCTTGCACCTGGCCAAACTATTGGTGCTGTTGTTGATACTTCTGTGGCTCCTGCTGCTGATGCGGAGGAGGAGGATTTTGCAGGAGATTACGAGGATGAGGTTGATCAAAATCAGAACTATGTGCAACCACCAGCACAACAACCACTAGGGCATCCACATGCAAAAATTATGCCAAGTAGCACTCCGCATCAAAAATTCTGTTTTTATCATTTACCTACTAGAGGCCGAGCAGGAATTAAGCTTGGGGATGCTTGATACATCTCCAACGTATCTATAATTTTTGATTGCTCCATGCTATATTATCTACTGTTTTGGACATTATTGGGCTTTATTATCCACTTTTATATTATTTTTGGGACTAACCTATTAACCAGAGGCCCGGCCCAGAATTGTTGTTTTTTGCCTGTTTTAGGGTTTCGAAGAAAAGAAATATCAAACGGAGTCCAAACGGAATGAAACCTTCGAGAACGTGATTTTCTCAACGAACAAGACCCGGGAGACTTGGACCCTATGTCAAGAAAGGAAACAGGAGGCCACGAGGTAGGGGGCGCGCCTGCCTACCCTAGGCGCGCCCACCACCCTCGTGGGCCCCCTGTTGTTCCACCGACGTACTCCTTCCTCCTATATATACCTACGTACCCCCAAACAATCAGATACGGAGCCAAAACCCTAGTTCCACTGCCGTAACTTTCTGTATCCACGAGATCCCATCTTGGGGCCTGTTCCAGAGCTTCGCCGGAGGGGGCATCGATCACGGAGGGCTTCTACATCAACACCATAGCCTCTCCGATGAAGTGTGAGTAGTTTACTTCAGACCTACGGGTCCATAGTTAGTAGCTAGATGGCTTCTTCTCTCTTTTTGGATCTATTTACAATGTTCTCCCCCTCTCTTGTGGAGAACTATTTGATGTAATCTTCTTTTTGCGGTGTGTTTGTGGAGATCGATGAATTGTGGGTTTATGATCAAGTCAATCTATGAATAATATTTGAATCTTCTCTAAATTCTTTTATGTATGATTGGTTATGTTTGCAAGTCTCCTCGAATTATCAGTTTGCTTTGGCCTACTAGATTGATCTTTCTTGCAATGGAAGAAGTGCTTAGCTTTGGGTTCAATCTTGCGGTGTCCTTTCCCAGTGACAGTAGGGGCAGCAAGGCACGTATTGTATTGTTGCCATCGAGGATAACAAGATGGGGTTTCCTTCATATTGCATGAGTCTATTCCTCTACATCATATCATCTTGCTTAAGGCGTTACTCCGTTTTTAACTTAATACTCTAGATGCATGTTGGATAGAGGTCGATGAGTGGAGTAATAGTAGTAGATGCAGGCAGTGAAGGAAATATGCCCTAGAGGCAATAATAAAGTTATTATTTATTTCCTTATATCATGATAAATGTTTATTATTCATGCTAGAATTGTATTAATCGGAAACATAATACATGTGTGAAAATGTGCCCTAGTGTCACTAGTATGCCTCTACTTGACTAGCTCGTTGATCAAAGATGGTTATGTTTCCTAACCATAGACATGAGTTGTCATTTGATTAACGGGATCACATCATTAGGAGAATGATGTGATTGACTTGACCCATTCTATTAGCTTAGCACTTGATCGTTTAGTTTGTTGCTATTGCTTTCTTCATGACTTATACATGTTCATATGACTATGAGATTATGCAACTCCTGTTTACCGGAGGAACACTTTATGTGCTACCAAACGTCACAACATAACTGGGTGATTATAAAGGTGCTCTACAGGTGTCTCCCAAGGTACTTGTTGGGTTGGCGTATTTCAAGATTAGGATTTGTCACTCCGATTGTCGGAGAGGTATCTCTGGGCCCTCTCGGTAATGCACATCACCTGAGCCTTGCAAGCATTGCAACTAATGAGTTAGTTGCGAGGTGATGTATTACAGAACGAGTAAATAGACTTGCCGGTAACGAGATTGAACTAGGTATTGAGATGCCGACGATCGAATCTCGGGCAAGTAACATACCGATGACAAAGGGAACAACGTATGTTGTTATGCGGTCTGATCGATAAAGATCTTCATAGAATATGTGGGAGCCAATATGAGCATCCAGGTTCCACTATTGGTTATTGACCGAAGACATGTCTTGGTCATGTCTACATAGTTCTCAAACCCATAGGGTTCGCACGCTTAAAGTTTCGGTGACGATTGTATTATGAGTTTATGTGATTTGATGTACCGAAGGTAGTTCGGAGTCCCGGATTAGATCGGGGACATGACGAGGAGTCTCGAAATGGTCGAGACGTAAAGATCGATATATTGGACGACTATATTCGAACATCGGAAAGATTCCGAGTGATTCGGGTATTTTCGGGGGTACCGGGGAGTTACGGGAATACGAGGAAGAAGTAATGGGCCTCTTGGGCCAAGTGGTGGAAAAGAGGAGGCAGGGCGCGCGGCCCCCCTAGCCCAAACCGAATTGGACTAGGGGGCTGGCCCCCCTTTCCTCTTTTTCCTCCTTCTCCTTCCTTCTCCTTCTCCTGCTTCCTTTCCTCCTCCTAGTAGGAGTAGGAAAGGGGAGTCCTACTCCAACCAGGAGGAGGACTCCTCCTCCTGGCGCGCCCATAGAGGGCCGGAAGGCCTCCCCCATTGCTCCTTTATATACAGGGGCAGGGGGCACCTCTAGACACACAAGTTGATCAGTTGATCTCTCCCAGCCATATGCGGTGCACCCCTCCACCATATTCCACCTCGGTCATATCATAGCGGTGCTTAGCCGAAGCCCTGCGTCGGTAGCAACATCATCACCGTCATCATGCCGTCGTGCTGATGGAACTATCCCGTGAAGCTCTGCTGGATCGGAGTTCGCGGGACGTCATCGAGCTGAACGTGTGCTGAACTCGGAGGTGCCGTGCGTTCGGTACTTGGATCGGTCGGATCGTGAAGACGTACGACTACATCAACCGTGTTGTGCTAACGCTTCCGCTTTTGGTCTATGAGGGTACGTGGACAACACTCTCCCCTCTCGTTGCTATGCATCACCATGATCTTGCGTGTGCATAGGAAATTTTTTGAAATTACTACGTTCCCCAACCGTGGCATCCGAGCCCAGGTTTTATGCGTTGATGTAATATGCACGAGTAGAACACAAGTGAGTTGTGAGCGATATAAGTCATACTGCTTACCAGCATGTCACACTTTGGTTCGGCGGTATTGTTGGATGAAGCGGCCCGGACCGACATTACGCGTACGCTTACGCGAGACTGGTTTTACCGCCGTGCTATGCACACAGGTGACCAGCGGGTGTCAGTTTCTCCAACTTTAGTTGAACCGAGTGTGGCTACGCCCGGTCCTTGAGAAGGTTAAAACAGCACCAACTTGACAAACTATCGTTGTGGTTTTGATGCGTAGGTAAGAATGGTTCTTGCTAAGCCCGTAGCAGCCACGTAAAACTTGCAACAACAAAGTAGAGGACGTCTAACTTGTTTTTGCAGGGCATGTTGTGATGTGATATGGTCAAGACATGATGCTAAATTTTATTGTATGAGATGATCATGTTTTGTAACCGAGTTATCGGCAACTGGCAGGAGCCATATGGTTGTCGCTTTATTGTATGCAATGCAATTGCACTGTAATGCTTTACTTTATCACTAAGCGGTAGCGATAGTCGTGGAAGCATAAGATTGGCGAGACAATAACGATGCTACGATGGTGATCAAGGTGTTGCGCCGGTGACGATGGTGATCATGACGGTGCTTCGGAGATGGAAATCACAAGCACAAGATGATGATGGCCATATCATATCACTTATATTGATTGCATGTGATGTTTATCTTTTATGCATCTTATCTTGCTTTGATTGATGGTAGCATTATAAGATGATCTCTCACTAAATTTCAAGATAAAAGTGTTCTCCCTGAGTATGCACCATTGCCAAAGTTCGTCGTGCCCAGACACCACGTGATGATCGGGTGTGATAAGCTCTACGTGCATCTACAACAGGTGCAAGCCAGTTTTGCACACACAGAATACTCAGGTTAAACTTGACGAGCCTAGCATATGCAGATATGGCCTCAGAACACTGAGACCGAAAGGTCGAGCGTGAATCATATAGTAGATATGATCAACATAGTGATGTTCACCATTGAAAACTACTCCATTTCACGTAATGATCGGTTATGGTTTAGTTGATTTGGATCACGTGATCACTTAGAAGATTAGAGGGATGTCTTTCTAAGTGGGAGTTCTTAAGTAATATGATTAATTGAACTTAAATTTATCATGAACTTAGTCCTGGTAGTATTAGCATATCCATGTTGTAGATCAATAGCTCACGTTTAGCTCCCCTGTTTTATTTTTGATATGTTCCTTGAGAAAACTAAGTTGAAAGATGTTAGTAGCAATGATGCGGATTGGATCTGTGATCTGAGGTTTATCCTCATTGCTGCACAGAAGAATTATATCCTTAATGCACCGCTAGGTGACAGACCTATTGCAGGAGCAGATGCAGACGTTATGAACGTTTGGCTAGCTCAATATGATGACTACTTGATAGTTTAGTGCACCATCCTTAAACGGCTTAGAATCGGGACTTCAAAGACGTTTTGAACGTCATGGACCATATGAGATGTTACAGGAGTTAAAGTTAATATTTCAAGCAAATACCCGAGTTGAGAGATATGAAGTCTCCAACAAGTTCTATAGCAAAAAGATGGAGGAGAATAGCTCAAGCAGTGAGCATGTGCTCAGATTGTCTGGGTACTACAATCGCTTGAATCAAGTGGGGGTTAATCTTCCAGATAAGATAGTGATTGACAGAATTCTCTAGTCACCATCACCAAGTTAGTAGAACTTCGTGATGAACTATGATATGCAAGGGATAACGGAAACGATTCCCAAGCTCTTTGTAATGCCGAAATCAACGAAGGTAGAAATCAAGAAAAATATCAAGTGTTGATGGTAGACAAGACCACTAGTTTCAAGAAAAGGGCAAAGGGAAGAAGGGGAACTTCAAGAAGAACGGCAAGCAAGTTGCTGCTCAAGTGAAGAAGCCCAGGTCTAGTCCTAAGCCTGAGACTAAGTGCTTCTACTGCAAAGGGACTGGTCACTGGAAGCGGAACTGCCCCAAGTATTTGGCAGATAAGAAGGATGGCAAAGTGAACAAATGTATATTTGATATACAGTTTATTGATGTGTATTTTACTAGTGTTCGTAACAACCCCTCGGTATTTGATACTGGTTTAGTTGCTAAGAGTAGTAACTCAAAACGGGAGTTGCAGAATGAACAAAACTAGTTAAGGGTGAAGTGATGATGTGTGTTGGAAATAGTTCCAAGATTGATATGATCATCATCGCACACTCCCTCTACTTTTGGGATTAGTGTTGAACCTAAATAAGTGTTATTTGGTGTTTGCGTTGAGCATGAATATGATTTGATCATGTTTATTGTAGTATGGTTATTCATTTAAGTAAGAGAATAAATTGTTGTTCTTTTTACATGAATAAAACCTTATGTGGTTACACACCCAATGAAAATGGTTCATTGGATCTCGATCGTAGTGATACACATATTCATAATATTGAAACCAAAAGATGCAAAGTTAATAGTGATAGTGCAACTTATTTGTGGCACTGCCATTTAGGTCATATTGGTATAAAGCGCATGAAGAAACTCCATGCTGATGGACTTTTGGAATCACTTGATTATGAATCAGTTGATGGTTGCGAACCATGCCTCATGGGCAAGATGACTAAGACTCCGTTCTCCGGAATAATGCAGCAAGCAACAGATTTGTTGGAAATCATGCATACTGATGTATGTGGTCCGATGAATATTGAAGCTTGAGGCAGGTATCATTATTTTATGATCTTCACAGATGATTTGAGCAGATATGAGTATATCTACTTGATGAAACACAAGTCTGAAACATTTGAAAAGTTCAAAGAATTTCAGAGTGAAGTGGAGAATCATCGTAAAAAAATAAAAGTTTCTACGATATGATCGCAGAAGTAAAATATTTGAGTTACGAGTTTGGCCTTCAGTTAAAGCAATGTGAAATAGTTTCACTACTCACGCCACCTGGAACACCACAGTGTAATGGTGTGTCCGAACATCGTAACCGTGCTTTATTAGATATGGTGCGATCTATGACGTCTCTTACTGATTTATCGCTATCGTTTTGGGGTTATGCATTAGAGACAGCTACATTCACGTTAAATAGGGCACCATCTAAATCCGTTGAGACGACACCGTATGAACTATGGTTTGGCAAGAAAACAAAGTTGTCATTTCTTAAAGTTTGAGGTTGCAATGCTTATGTGAAAAAGTTTCAACCTGATAAGCTCAAACCCAAATTGGAGAAGTGCATCTTCATAGGATACCCAAAAGAAAATGTTGGGTACACCTTCTATCACAGATCCAAAGGCAAGATATTCGTTGCTGAGAATGGATCCTTTCTAGAGAAGGAGTTTCTCTCGAAAGAAGTGAGTTGGAGGAAAGTAGAACTTGATGAGGTAACTGTACCTGCTCCCTTATTGGAAAGTAGTTCATCACAGAAATATGTTCTCGTGACTACTACACCAATTAGTGAGGAAGCTAATGATGATGATCATGTAACTTCAGATCAAGTTGCTACCAAACCTCGTAGGTAAACCAGAGTGAGATCTGCACCAGAGTGGTACGGTAATCCTGTTCTGGAGGTCATGTTACTTGACCATGACAAGCCTACGAACTATGAGGAAGCGATGATGAGCCCGGATTCCGCGAAATGGCTTGAGGCCATGAAATCTGAGATGAGATCCATGTATGAGAACAAAGTATGGACTTTGATTGACTTGCCCATTGATCGGCGAGCCATTGATATTAAATGGATCTTCAAGAGGAAGACGGACGCTGATAGTAGTGTCACTATCTACAAAGCTAGAATTGTCGAAAAAAAGGTTTTTGACAAGTTCAAGGTGTTGACTACGATGAGAGTTTCTCACTCGTATCTATGCTTAAGTCTGTCCGAATCATGTTAGCAATTGCCGCATTTTATGAAATCTGGCAAGTGGATAAACAAAAATGCATTCCTTAATGGATTTATTAAAGAAGAGTTGTATATGATGCAACCAGAAGGTTTTGTCAATCCTAAAGGTACTAACAAAATATGCAAGCTCCAGCGATCCATCTATGGACTAGTGCAAGCATCTCGGAGTTAGAATATATGCTTTGATAAGTTGATCAAAGCATATAGTTTTATATAGACTTGCGGTGAAGCCTGTGTTTACAAGAAAGTGAGTGGGAGCATTACAACATTTCTGATAAGTATATGTGAATGACATATTGTTGATCGGAGATAATATAGAATTATTCTGCAAAGCATAAAGGAATGTTTGAAAGGAGTTTTTCAAAGAAAGACCTCGGTGAAGCTGCTTACATATTGAGCATCAAGATCTATAGAGATAGATCAAGAAGCTTGATAAGTTTTTCAATGAGTACATGCCTTGACAAGATTTTGAAGTAGTTCAAAATGGAACAGTCAAAAAGGAGTTCTTGCTTGTGTTACAAGGTGTGAAGTTGAGTAAGACTCAAAACCCGACCACGGCAGAAGATAGAGAGAGAATGAAAGTCATTCCCTATGCCTCAGCCATAGGTTTTATAAAGTATGCCATGCTATATATCAGACCTATTGTATACCCTGCCCTGAGTTTGGCAAGGGAGTACAATAGTGATCTAGGAGTAGATCACTAGACATTGGTAAAAATTATCCTTAGTGGAATAAGGATATGTTTCTCGATTATGGAGGTGACAAAAGGTTCGTCGTAAAGGGTTACGTCGATGCAAGTTTTGACACTGATCCAGATGACTCTAAGTCTCAATCTGGATACATATTGAAAGTGGGAGCAATTAGCTAGAGTAGCTCCGTGCAGAGCATTGTTGACATAGAAATTTGCAAAATACGTATGGATCTGAATGTGGCAGACCCGTTGACTAAACTTCTCTCACAAGCAAAACATGATCACACCTTAGTACTCTTTGGGTGTTAATCACATAGCGATGTGAACTAGATTATTGACTCTAGTAAACCCTTTGGGTGTTGGTCACATGTCGATGTGAACTATGGGTGTTAATCACATGGCGATGTGAACTAGATTATTGACTCTAGTGCAAGTGGGAGACTGAAGGAAATATGCCCTAGAGGCAATAATAAAGTTATTATTTATTTCCTTATATCATGATAAATGTTTATTATTCATGCTAGAATTGTATTAACCGGAAACATAATACATGTGTGAATACATAGACAAACGAAGTGTCACTAGTATGCCTCTACTTGACTAGCTCATTGATCAAAGATGGTTATGTTTCCTAACCATAGAAATGAGTTGTCATTTGATTAACGGGATCACATCATTAGGAGAATGATGTGATTGACTTGACCCATTCTGTTAGCTTAGCACTTGATCGTTTAGTTTGTTGCTATTGCTTTCTTCATGACTTATACATGTTCATATGACTATGAGATTATGCAACTCCTGTTTACCGGAGGAACACTTTATGTGCTACCAAACGTCACAACGTAACTGGGTGATTATAAAGGTGCTCTACAGGTGTCTCCCAAGGTACTTGTTGGGTTGGCGTATTTCGAGATTAGGATTTGTCACTCCGATTGTCGGAGAGGTATCTTTGGGCCCTCTCGGTAATGCACATCACCTGAGCCTTGCAAGCATTGCAACTAATGAGTTAGTTGTGAGGTGATGTATTACAGGACGAGTAAAGAGACTTGCCGGTAACGAGATTGAACTAGGTATTGAGATGCCGACGATCGAATCTCGGGCAAGTAACATACCGATGACAAAGGGAACAACGTATGTTGTTATGCGGTCTGACCGATAAAGATCTTCGTAGAATATGTGGGAGCCAATATGAGCATCCAGGTTCCACTATTGGTTATTGACCGGAGACATGTCTCGGTCATGTCTACATAGTTCTCGAACCCGTAGGGTCCGCACGCTTAAAGTTCCGGTGATGATTGTATTATGAGTTTATGTGATTTGATGTACCGAAGGTAGTTCAAAGTCCCGATTGGAAAGGGGACATGATGGGGAGTCTCGAAATGGTCGAGACGTAAAGATCGATATATTGGACGACTATATTCGGACATCGGAAAGGTTTCGAGTGATTCGGGTATTTTCGGGGGTACCGAGGAGTTACGGGAATACGAGGAAGAAGTAATGGGCCTCATGGGCCAAGTGGTGGAAGAGAGGAGGCAGGGCGCGCGGCCCCCCTAGCCCAAACCGAATTGGACTAGGGGGCCGGCCCCCCTTTCCTCTTTTCCCTCCTTCTCCTTCCTTCTCCTTCTCCTCCTTCCTTTCCTCCTCCTAGTAGGAGTCAGAAAGGGGAGTCCTACTCCTACTAGGAGGAGGACTCCTCCTCCTGGCGTGCCCATAGAGGGCCGACCGGCCTCCCCCCTTGCTCCTTTATATACAGGGGCAGGGGGCACCTCTAGACACACAAGTTGGTCAGTTGATCTCTCCCAGCCGTGTGCGGTGCCCCCTCCACCATATTCCACCTCGGTCATATCATAGCGGTGCTTACGCGAAGCCCTGCGTCGGTAGCAACATCATCACCGTCACCATGCCGTCGTGCTGCCGGAACTCTCCCGTGAAGCTCTGCTGGATCGGAGTTCGCGGGACGTCATCAAGCTGAACGTGTGCTGAACTCGGAGGTGCCATGCGTTCGGTACTTAGATCGGTCGGATCGTGAAGACGTACGACTACATCAACCGCGTTGTGCTAACGCTTCCGCTTTCGGTCTACGAGGGTACGTGGACAACACTCTCCCCTCTCGTTTCTATGCATCACCATGATCTTGCGTGTGTGTAGGAATATTTTTGAAATTACTACGTTCCCCAACAGGCAGGAGTCGGTCTACTTGTCTCGGACGTGATTCCTATATACATGATCATACCTAGATATTCTCATAACTATGCTCAATTCTGTCAGTTTCTCAACAGTAATTTGTTCACCCACCATAGAATACTTATGCTCTCGAGAGAAGCCACTAGTGAAACCTATGGCCCCCGGGTCTATCTGTATCATATTGATCTCCTACTACTTAGTTATTTCCTTTGCTATTTACTTTGCCTTTATTTTACTTTGCATCTTTATCATAAAAATACCAAAAATAGTATCTTATCATATCTATTAGAGCTCACTCTTGTAAGTGGCCTTATAGGGATTGACAACCCCTATTTGCGTTGGTTGCGAGGATTTATTTGTTTTGTGCAGGTGCGAGGGACTCGCGTGTAGCCTCCTACTGGATTGATACCTTGGTTCTCAAAAACTGAGGGAAATACATACGCTACTTTTCTACATCATCCCTTCCTCTTCGGGGAAAACCAACGCAGTGCTCAAGAGGTAGCAAGAAGGATTTCTGGCGCCGTTGCCGGGGAGGTCTACGCAAAAGTCAACATACCAAGTACCCATCACATACCCTTATCTCCTGCATTACATTATTTGCCATTTGCCTCTCGTTTTCCTCTGCCCCCACTTCACCCTTGCCGTTTTCTTCGCCCTCTCTCTCTATCCTCCCTCTCTTTCTCTATTTGCCTCTTTTTACCTGCTTGTTTTTTGTTTGCTTGTGTGTTAGTTTGCTTGCTTGTCACGATGGCTCAAGATAATACTAAATTGTGTGACTTCACCAATACCAACAACACTGATTTTATTAGCACTCCGATTGCTCCTCTTACCGATGCTGAATCTTGTGAAATTAATACTGCTTTGCTGAATCTTGTCATGAAAGATCCATTTTCCGTCCTTCCTAGTGAAGATGCCGCTACCCATCTAAATAGCTTCGTTAATTCGTGTGATATGCAGAAGAAGAATGATGAAGATCTAAAATTTATTGATGTGTCCCCTATTAAATCTTTGTTTTGCAATATGAATCTTAATAATGATGGGACTGAATATGATCCACCTTTACCTAGAAGGCGTTCCAAGAATTCAGAATTTTTTGATCTTGATGCTAATTTTGATAAAAGTGGGATTGAAGAAATTAAAACCCTAGATGTTGCTAAACCCACTATTATGGATTTCAAGGAATTTAACTATGAAAATTGCTCTTTGATTGATTGTATTTTCTTGTTGCAATCCGTGCTAAATTCTCCTCATGCTTATAGTCAAAATAAAGCGTTTACTAAACATATCGTTGATGCCTTGATGCAATCTTATGGAGAAAAACTTGAATTGGAAGTTTCTATCCCTAGAAAACTTTATGATGAGTGGGAACCAACTATTAAAATTAAAATTAAAGATCATGAATTCTATGCTTTATGTGATTTGTGTGCTAGTGTTTCCACGATTCCAAAGACTTTGTGTGATTTGTTAGGTTTCCGTGATTTTGATGATTGCTCTCTAAACTTGCACCTTGCGGATTCCACTATTAAGAAAGCTATGAGAAGAATTAATGATGTTCTTATTGTTGCAAATAGGAATTATGTGCCCATAAATTTTATTGTTCTTGACATAGATTGCAATCCTTCATGTCCTATTATTCTTGGTAGACCTGTCCTTAGAACGATTGGTGCAATTATTGATATGAAGAAGGAAATATTAGATTCCAATTTACATTAAGGAAAGGCATGGAACACTTTCCTAGAAAGAAAATTAAATTACCTTATGAATCTATTATGAGAGCCACTTATGGATTGCTTACCAAAGATGGCAATACCTAGATCTATTCTTGCTTGTTATGCCTAGCTAGGGGCGTTAAACGATAGCGCTTGTTGGGAGGCAACCCAATTTTATTTTTATTCCTTACTTTTTGCTCCTGTTTAGTAATAAATAATTTATCTAGCCTCTGTTTTGGTTGTGTTTTTTGTGTTTAATTAGTGTTTGTGCCAAGTAGAACCGTTGGGAAGACTTGGGGAAAGTCTTGTTGAACTTGCTGTAAAAAAACAGAAACTTTAGCGCTCACGAGAACTGCTGCCATTTTTATTTAGAAAGTGCTATTTAGTTAATTATTTTTTCATATGATTAATAGATGAATTCCTCACGTCCAGAAATTTATTTTTGAATTTTTGCGGTTCCAGATCTTGCGCTAGCTACAGATTACTACAGACTGTTCTGTTTTTGACAGATTCTGTTTTTCGTGTGTTGTTTGCTTATTTTGATGAATCTATGGCTAGTAAAATAATTTATAAACCATAGAGAAGTTGAAATACAGTAGGTATAACACCAATATATATAAAGAATGAGTTCATTACAGTACCTGAAGTGGTCTTTTATTTTCTTTCGCTAACGGAGCTCACGAGATTTTCTACTTTAAGTTTTGTGTTCTGAAGTTTTCAAGTTTTGGGTAAAGATTTGATGGATTATGGAACAAGGAGTGGCAAGAGCCTAAGCTTGGGGATGCCCATGGCACACCCAAGATAATCTAAGGACACCTAAAAGCCAAAGCTTGGGGATGCCCCGGAAGGCATCCCCTCTTTCGTCTACTTCTATCGGTAACTTTACTTGGAGCTATATTTTTATTCGCCACATAATATGTGTTTTGCTTGGAACGTCTAGTATTATTTGAGTCTTTGCTTTTTAGTTTACCACAATCATCCTTTCCGTACACACCTTTTGAGAGAGCCATACATGATTTAGAATTTGTTACAATACTCTATGTGCTTCGCTTATATCTTTTGAGTTATATAATTTTGCTCTAGTACTTCACTTATATCTTTCAGAGCACAGTGGTGGATTTGTTTTATAGAAACTATTGATCTTCATGCTTCACTTAGATTATTTTGAGAGTCTTAATAGCATGGTAATTTGCTTTAAATCCTAATATGCTAGGTATTCAAGAATAAAAATTCTCTTATGAGTGTGTTGAATACTATGATAAGTTTGATACTTGATAATTGTTTTGAGATATGAAGATGGTGATATTAAAGTCATGCTAGTTGAGTAGTTGTGAATTTGAGAAATACTTGTGTTGAAGCTTGTGATTCCCGTAGCATGCATGTATTGTGAACCGTTATGTGATGAAGTCGGAGCATGATTCATTTTTTTGATTGCCTTCCTTATGAGTGGCGGTCGGGGACGAGCGATGGTCTTTTCCTACCAATCTATCCCCCTAGGAGCATGCGTGTAATACTTTGCTTTGATAACTTGTAGATTTTTTCAATAAGTATATGAGTTCTTTATGACTAATGTTGAGTCCATGGATTATACACACTCTCACCCTTCCACCTTTGCTAGCCTCTCTAATACCGCGCACCTTTCGCCTGTATCATACACCCACCATATACCTTCCTCAAAACAGCCACCATACCTACCTATTATGGCATTTCCATAGCCATTCCGAGATATATTGCCATGCAACTTTCCACCATTCCATTTATTATGACACACTCCATCATTGTCATATTGCTTAGCATGATCATGTAGTCGACATCGTATTTGTGGCAAAGCCACCATTCATAATTCTTTCATACATGTCACTCATGAGTCATTGCATATCCCGGTACACCGCTGGAGGCATTCATATAGAGTCATATTTTGTTCTAAGTATCGAGTTGTAATTCTTGAGTTGTGAGAAAAATAAAAGTGTGATGATCATCATTATTAGAGCATTGTCCCAGTGAGGAAAGGATGATGGAGACTATGATTCCCCCACAAGTCGGGATGAGACTCTGGATGAAAAATTAAAAAAAGAGAGAAAGAAAAGAGGCCATAAAAAAGAGAAAAGGTCCAAATAAGAAAATGAGAGAAAAAGAGAGAAGGGACAATGTTACTATCCTTTTACCACACTTGTGCTACAAAGTAGCACCATGATCTTCATAGTAGAGAGTCTCTCATGTTATCACTTTCATATACTAGTGGGAATTTTTCATTATAGAACTTGGCTCGTATATTCCAATGATGGGCTTCTTCAAAATGCCCTAGGTCTTCATGAGCAAGCAAGTTGGATGCACACCCACTTAGTTTCTTTTTGAGCTTTCATATACTTATAGCTCTAGTTCATCCGTTGCATGGCAATACCTACTCACTCACATTGATATCTATTGATGGGCATCTCCATAGCCCGTTGATACGCCTAGTCGATGTGAGACTATCTTCTCCGCTTTTTGTCTTCTCCACAACCACCACTCTATTCCACCTATAGTGCTATATCCATGGCTCACACTCATGTATTGCGTGAAGATTGAAAAAGTTTTGAGAATGTCAAAAGTATGAAACAATTGCTTGGCTTGTCATCGGGGTTGTGCATGATTTAAATATTTTGTGTGGTGAAGATAGAGCATAGCCAGATTATATGATTTTGTAGGGATAACTTTCTTTAGCCATGTTATTTTGAGAAGACATAATTGCTTTGTTAGTATGCTTGAAGTATTATTATTTTTATGTCAATATGAACTTTTGTCTTGAATCTTTCGGATCTGAATATTCATACCTCAATTAAGAAGAATTACATTAAAATTATGCCAAGTAGCACTCCGCATCAAAAATTCTGTTTTTATCATTTACCTACTCGAGGACGAGCAGTAATTAAGCTTGGGGATGCTTGATACGTCTCCAACGTATCTATAATTTTTTATTGCTCCATGCTATATTATCTATTGTTTTGGACATTATTGGGCTTTATTATCCACTTTTATATTATTTTTGGGACTAACCTATTAACCGGAGGCCCAGCCCAGAATTGCTGTTTTTTTGCCTATTTTAGGGTTTCGAAGAAAAGGAATATCAAACGGAGTCCAAATGGAATGAAACCTTTGGGAACGTGATTTTCTCAATGAACAAGACCCGGGAGACTTGGACCCTACGTCAAGAAAGGAAACAGGAGGCCACAAGGTAGGGGGCGCGCCTGCCTACCGTAGGCGCTCCCTCCACCCTCGTGGGCCCCCTGTTGCACCACCGACGTACTCCTTCCTCCCATATATACCTACGTACCCCCAAACGATCAGATACGGAGCCAAAACCCTAATTCCACCGCCGTAACTTTCTGTATCCACGAGATCCCATCTTGGGGCCTGTTCCGGAGCTTTGCCGGAGGGGGCATCGATCACGGAGGGCTTCTACATCAACACCATAGCCTCTCCGATGAAGTTTGAGTAGTTTACCTTAGACCTACGGGTCCATAGTTAGTAGCTAGATGGCTTCTTCTCTCTTTTTGGATCTCAATACAATGTTCTCCCCCTCTCTTGTGGAGAACTATTCAATGTAATCTTCTTTTTGCGGTGTGTTGTTGAGACCGATGAATTGTGGGTTTATGATCAAGTCTATCTATGAATAATATTTGAATCTTCTCTAAATTCTTTTATGTATGATTGGTTATCTTTGCAAGTCTCTTTGAATTATCAGTTTGGTTTGGCCTACTAGATTGATCTTTCTTGCAATGGGAGAAGTGCTTAGCTTTGGGTTCAATCTTGCGGTGTCCTTTCCCAGTGACAGTAGGGGCAGCAAGGCACGTATTGTATTGTTGCCATCGAGGATAACAAGATGGGGTTTTCTTCATATTGCATGAGTCTATCCCTCTACATCAAGTCATCTTGCTTAAGGAGTTACTCTATTTTTAACTTAATACTCTAGATGCATGCTGGATAGCGGTCGATGAGTGGAGTAATAGTAGTAGATGCAGGCAGGAGTCAGTCTACCTGTCTCAGACGTGATGCCTATATACATGATCTGTCGGTGGGAACGACACCTATGGGATCACAAGAATCCCTACTACGGTTGGGGGGCGCGGGGTCGTGAGAAGAGCGGATCAAACAGATAGCACACGGTTCGTTTATCCAGGTTCGGGCCGCGGGGATGCGTAAAACCCTACTCCTTTGGTGGATTGTATATCTGTGTTCTTGAGCTAGCTATGGGGCGTGAGGAGCTCCAAAAAGCCCAATCCCCCTCCTGGTCGCCTCGGGCCTCCTTTTATAGGAAAGGGGTTGCCACAATGGCACACAGGAGGTGGAAAGGGAACAGTGATGTGAGGTTATCCCTCGAATTACATGACAAGGCGCATTTAATGCGTCTTTCCCAGGTGTCCTTGCTTTATCGGGGACGGGGGAGAGCCCTGTCTCATCCGTCGCCGCTCCCTCTCGTGTCGACACGCGCCCTGGCCAGCGGCACCCGCGGTGCCATGTAGGCAGGCAGGCAGCTGAGGTGGCGCAGTGGTGGGTCTCCACGAAGATCCGCATGCCGCCACGCAGGTGCCTGCCCAGCTGGTTGGGTCGGCAGCTGCATGCGAACGGCGGTGGAGGTTTGACTGGCGTGGGCCTAATGGTGGCCCTACGGGTGTTCTTGGCAAGGGCCTTGCCGGGGCCCCGGCAAGGGTCTTGCCATGGCGCCTGCTTTCATCCCCGGCAAGGCTCTTGCCGGGGGCCTTGTGGTCCTCCTTGGCTGAGATCCCGCCAAGGATCATCATCTTCTAAAGGGTGTATCTGATCTTGAATGTCTTCACAAAGATCTGCATGCCACCACGGGGATGTCTCCCGAATCCTTGCCCCATGGGGGCAGTGGTCTCAAGGGTGACTCACTCCGTAGGTGTGGGGCGAGCTGCCACGGCAAGGGTCTTGCCGGGTTTGCTAAAATCGCCTCCTGGCAAGGATCTTTCCGGGGGGTCCGCTTCGTCCCCTTCGCTCTTTGTGGTCTTGGTCTTGGCGTCGTTCTGCTTCTCCTGAGCTTCGGCCTTACCTTGGCTCACCTCCCTTGCCTTGCTCAGTGTGGTGGTGCCGGCGGCTCAGACTGCTCGTGCACAGTTATAGGGGTACAAAAAGCGTACCCCTCTTTTTGTACACCGACATGATCATACCTAGATATTCTCATAACTATGCTCAATTCTGTCAATTGCTCAACAGTAATTTGTTCACCCACCGTAGAATACTTATGCTCTCGAGAGAAGCCACTAGTGAAACCTATGGCCCCCGGGTCTATCTTTATCATATTGATCTCCTACTACTTAGTTATTTCCTTTGCTATTTACTTTGCCTTTATTTTACTTTGTATCTTTATCATAAAAATACCAAAAATATTATCTTATCATATCTATCAGATCTCACTCTCGTAAAGTGGCCTTATAGGGATTGACAACCCCTATTTGCGTTGGTTGCGAGGATTTATTTGTTTTGTGCAGGTGCAAGGGAGTCGCGCGTAGCCTCCTAATGGATTGATACCTTGGTTCTCAAAAACTGAGGGAAATACTTACGCTACTTTGCTGCATCATCCCTTCCTCTTCGAGGAAAACTAACGCAATGCTCAAGAGGTAGCACCCCTCAGGTACGAGATCATGACCATCTCCCTAAACTGAAATTGAATATTCCACCATTTGATGGTAGATATGTTCCTGATATATATCTTCCTTGGGAGTTAGAAACTAAACAACGTTTTACATGTTTACAATATCCCGAGGAGAGACATGTTCCTGCTGCTGTTTGTGCTTTCACTAGTTTTGCATGTGTTTGGTGGTCTGAACATTGTAGATTATATCCTATTCCAGCTACTTGGGCTGCTTTGAAAACTGCTATGCGTACTCGTTGGGTTCCACCATATTATCAACATGAATTACTTCAAAAATTACAGCGTTTAAGACAAGGAAAAAATTCTGTAGAAGAATATTATCAGGAATTACAAACTGGCATGATTAGATGTGGTATTATTGAGGAGAATGAAGCTATGCTTGCATGTTTTATGGGTGGATTAAATAGAGAGATTCAGACCATTCTAGAGTATAATGAGTATAATAATATCACTCGTTTATTCCATCTTGCTTGTAAAGCTGAACGTGAAGTGCAGGATCGACAGGCATTGGTGCGAACTAACTTTTCTGCAGGTCGATCTTCATCATGGACACCACGTGTATCCTCTACTTCCACTACACCAGCACCTCCATCAGGTGCCACCTCCAGCCGTGATACAAGAAAACAGGCACAACCACCACTATCTTCCAAGAGCACACCTGCCGGCCTGCGCAGATCTCTTCTTCTTCCATGGCATCAACAGGACACACAAGTGATATTATTTGTCGTCATTGTAAGGGAAGAGGACATTTGGCGAGAGAATGCAAATCTCAGCGTGTGATGATTGCTACTGAGGATGGTGGGTATGAGTCCGCTAGTGACTATGATGAGGAGACCATGGCTCTTATTACACATGAAGAACATGGTGGAGATGATTCTGATCATGAGATGCAATACATGGCTCCTGAAGATGCTGATAGGTATGAATGTTTAGTTGCTCAACGTGTTTTGAGTGTGCAGGTCACACAAGCTGAGCAAAACCAGAGGCATAATTTGTTCCATACAAAGGGAGTTGTGAAGGAACGTTCTGTTCGCGTCATCATAGATGGAGGGAGCTACAACAACTTGGCTAGCATGGAGATGGTGGAGAAGCTATCTCTCACCAGAAGACCACATCCACATCCTTACTACATCCAATGGTTCAACAACAACGGCAAGGTTAAGGTAACACGTACTATTCGTGTGCATTTTAGTATCTCTACAATGCTGATTATTTTGATTGTGATGTGGTACCTATGCAAGCATGTTCCTTATTACTTGGTAGACCGTGGAAATTTGATAAAAATTATGTACACCATGGTAGAAACAATCAGTATACTCTTGTTCATAAGGATAAAAATATTACTTTGCTTCTTATGACTCCTGATTCCATTTTGATAGATGATATTAATAGAGCTAATAAAGCAAAACAGGAGAAAGATAAGAATGAAAATCAGATTGTGGCAAAAGAATTTGAGAAACAAATGAAGCCTAATAATAAACCATCTAGTGTTGCTTCTGAAATTAAATTAAAAAGTGCATGTTTACTTGCCACCAAATCTCATATTGATGATCTAGATTTTAGCAAATTTGTTTGCTATGCTTTTGTGTGCAAAGAGGCATTATTTTCATTCGAGGACGTGCCTTCCTCTTTGCCTCCTGCTGTCACTAACATTTTGCAGGAGTTCGCAGACGTCTTTCCACAAGACGTGCCACCGGGATTACCACCTATTCGAGGGATTGAGCATCAAATTGACTTAATTCCTAGTGCATCATTACCCAACCGTGCACCATACCATACCAATCCAGAGGAGACGAAGGAGATTATGCGTCAAGTACAAGAACTCCTCGACAAAGGTTACATACGCGAATCCCTTAGTCATTGTGTTGTTCCTATCATTTTAGTGCCGAAAAAGGATGGTACGTCGCGTATGTGTGTTGATTGTAGAGGCATTAATAATATTACTATTCGTTATCATCATCATATTCCTAGGCTAGATGATATGCTTGATGAATTGAGTGGCTCTACAATATTATCAAAGTTGATTTGCGTAGTGGATACCATTAAATCCGTATGAAATTGGGAGATGAATGGAAAATGACATTTAAAACTAAGTTTGGATTATATGAGTGGTTAGTCATGCCTTTTGGGTTAACTAATGCACCCAGTACTTTCATGAGATTAATGAATGGAGTTTTACGTGCTTTCATTGGATGATTTGTGGTAGTTTACTTTCATGACATATTGATTTATGGCAAATCTTCGGTGGAACATCTACGTGCTGTTTTTATTGCTCTATGTGATACACGTTTGTTTGGTAACCTTGGAAAGTGCACCTTTTGCACCGACTGAGTATCTTTTCTTGGCTATGTTGTTACTCCACGGGGAATTGAAGTTGATAAAGCCAAGATTGAAGCTATTGAGAGTTGGCCGCAGCCCAAAACATTCACACAAGTGAGGAGTTTCCTTGGCCTCGCTGGTTTCTATAGGTGTTTTGTGAGAGATTTCAGCACCATTGCTGCACCTCTCAATGAGCTTACAAAGAAGGATGTGCCTTTTGTTTGGGGTACCGCACAGGAAGAAGCCTTCACGGTATTGAAAGATAAGTTGACACATGCTCCTTTACTCCAACTTCCTGATTTTAATAAGACTTTTGATCTTGAATGTGATGCTAGTGGAATTGGATTAGGAGGTGTGTTATTACAAGATGGCAAACGTGTTGCATACTTTTCTGAAAAATTGAGTGGGCCTAGTCTGAACTATTCTACTTACGATAAAGAATTATATGCTCTTGTTCGGACCTTAGAAACATGGCAACATTATTTATGGCCCAAGGAATTTGTTATACATTCTGATCATGAATCTTTGAAACACATTAAAAGTCAAGCAAAACTAAACCGTAGACATGTTAAATGGGCTGAATTCATGGAGACTTTCCCTTATGTCATTAAACACAAAAAGGGTAAAGAAAATGTTATTGGTGATGCATTGTCTCATCGTTATACTATGCTTTCACAACTTGACTTTAAAATATTTGGTTTGGAGACCATCAAAGATCAATATGTGCATGATGCTGAATTTAAAGATGTATTGTAGAATTGTAAGGAAGGGTGAACTTGGAACAAGTTCGTTCTTAACGATGGATTTGTGTTTCGTGCTAACAAGCTATGCATTCCAGCTAGCTCCATTCGTCTTTTGTTGTTGCAGGAGGCGCATGGAGGAGGATTAATGGGACACTTTGGCGTCAAGAAGACGGAGGATATACTTTCTACACATTTCTTTTGGCCAAAGATGAGACGGGATGTTGAGCGTTTTGTTGCTCGCTGCACTACATGTCAAAAAGCTAAGTCATGACTCAATCCTCATGGTTTATATACGCCTTTGCCTGTACCTAGTGTTTCTTGGGAGGATATATCTATGGACTTTGTTTTAGGTTTACCTCGAACCAATAAGGGGAGGGATAACATATTTGTTGTCATGGATAGATTTTCGAAAATGGCACACTTTATACCATGTCATAAAAGCGATGATGCTGTTAATGTTGCTGATTTGTTCTTCCGTGAAATTATTCGCTTGCATGGTGTGCCAAATACTATTGTTTCAGATCGTGATACTAAATTTCTTAGCCACTTTTGGAGATGTTTATGGGCTAAGTTGGGGGATAAACTGCTTTTTAGTACTACTTGTCACCCCCAAACTGATGGACAAACTGAAGTAGTCAATAGAACACTGTCTACCATGCTTAGAGTTGTTTTGAAGAATAATAAGAAAATGTGGGAAGAATGCTTGCCTCATATTGAATTTTCTTATACTCGTTCATTGCATTCTACTACTAAGATGTGCCCTTTTGAAATTGTGTATCGTTTCCTACCTCGTGCACCTATTGATTTGTTGCCTCTTCCATCTTCAGAGAAGGTTAATTTTGATGCTAAAGAACGTGTTGAATTGATTTTAAAAATGCATGAGTTAACTAAGGAAAACATTGAGCGTATGAATGCTAAATATAAACTTGCTGGAGATAAGGGTAGAAAACATGTTGTGTTTGCACCTGGAGATCTTGTTTGGTTACATTTGCGTAAGGATAGATTTCCTAATTTGCGCAAATCAAAGCTAATGCCACGTGCTGATGGTCCTTTTAAGGTGTTAGGGAAAATAAATGATAATGCATATAAACTTGAGCTGCCTGCAGATTTTGGGGTTAGTCCCACTTTTAACATTGCAGATTTGAAGCCTTATTTGGGTGAGGAAGATGAGCTTCCGTCGAGGACGACTTCATTTCAAGAAGGGGAGGATGATGAGGACATCAATACCATTGTTACACCCACAGCCCCTGCTGCTATACATACTGGACCAATTACTAGGGCTCGCACACGCCAATTAAATTATAAGGTACTTTCGTTTCTTGGTAATGATTCTAATGTTCATGAGAATGATGCTGCCTAAATTGGATACATTTGTTTTGCTTAGAAATGAAGGGCCTGGCATGGATAAGAGGGATGAACACTGGAGCAAGACCAAGCATGGAGATGATGGCATGCACAAGGGGATCAAGAATGTTGTTACAAGTGATGATTTCAGGACTTTGAAGCCACCACAAGGAGTGCATGAAGCCTTGGACGAAATATACAAGATGCCACTTCATAAATTTCGACCAGAGGCTATTCTAGGTGCTGCGTGACCTTATTATTGGGCCAGGCCCATGTATTTTCGAAATACTTAAGTATAGGTTGTTTTTAGAGTCCGTATGTGTGGGGAAAAAAGAGTTAGGTTGGTTTCAGACCCCTCCTCCGAGGGCCACAAAATTCCCCCCTCTCTCCTCCATATATATAGCCCTTAGGGCATCATTTAGACTTTGGATTTTGTTTAGATTAAAAGTTCGCCATAGCTGCAACTTCGTGTACTTCGTTTGTGGTCAACGACCAGACCAAGACGTCATAGAACCCCACCTTGATCAATAAAGCTTTCCTCTTATATTCGCAATATCCAGATTGCAATCTTAGTTTCTTGCTTGTTCTTCGTTTGCTCGCAGGAAACAGACCCTCGTGGTCAGGTTGATCGTGCTCCGGCGTGGTCAATAACCCTCGGAAGTTGGTTTATCAATTGCTAAGGCTCGACGTCTCGCACGTTCATAGTCAGATCGTCAAAGGTCGACTCCCACCGAAAACGATAGCCACCATCTCATCGAAACATTTGGACACCTTCGCCTCTATCAACTATCGAGTAGTCGTCAGATTGAATTTGCCAGACGTTCATAACATCTGCAATAGCTCCTCAGGAAGATCTGTCACCTAGCGGTGCATCAAGAACATAATTCTTCTGTGCAGCAATGAGGATAACCCACAAGTTACGGACTCGGTCCGTGTAGTTGCTACCATCATCTTTCAACTTAGTTTTCTCTAGGAACATATAAAAATGGGGAATCTACATCGTGAGCTATTGATGTACAACATAATTTGCAAAGATATTTTGACTATGTTCATGATAAATTTTAGTTCAATTAATCAAATTACTAATGAACTCCCACTTGAATCAACATCCCTCAAGTTTTCTAAGTGATACATGATCCACATCAACTAAACCATGTCCGATCATCACGTGAGATGGAGTAGTCTTCAATGGTGAACATCTTCATGTTGATCATATCTACTATATGACTAACGTTCGACCTTTCGGTCTCTAGTGTTCCTAGACCATGTCTGTACATGCTAGGGTCGTCAAGTTCGACCCAAGTATTCTGCATGTGCAAAACTGGCTTACACCTGTTGTATGTGAACATAGAATCTATCACACCCGATCATCACGGGGTGCTTCAAAATGACAAACTTTAGCAATGATGCATACTCAGGGAGAACATTTTTATCTTGAGATTAAGTGAAGGGGTCATCTTATAATGCTACTGTCGTTCTAAGCAAAATAAGATGCATAAAGGATAAACATCACATGCAATCAAAATATGCGACATGATATGGCCATCATCATCTTGTGCTTTTGATCTCCATCTCCAAAGCATCGGCATGATCTCCATTGTCACCAGCTCGCCACCTTGATCTCCATCGTAGCATCAAGGTCATCTCGCCAACTATTGCTTCTACAACTATTGCTAATGCATAGCAATAAAGCAAAGAAATTACATGGTGCTTAGTGATTGACACGCATGTCATACAATAATTAAAGACAACCCTAAGGCTCCTGCCGGTTGTCGTACTCATCGACATGCAAGTCGTGAACTTATTACAAAACATGATCATCTCATACATCAACATATATCAAATCATATCTTCACCATATCACATCACAACATGCCATGCAAAAACAAGTTAGACGTCCTCTACTTTGTTGTTGCAAGTTTTACATGACTGCTACGGGCTTCTAGCAAGAATCATTCTTACCAACGTAAAACCACAATGGTGATTATCAAGTTTTCTGTTTTAACCTTGTTCAAGGACCGGCCATAGTCAAATTCGATTCAACTAAAGTAGGAGAAACAGACACCCGCCAGCCACCTTTATGCAAAACAAGTTGCATGTTAGTTGGTGGAACCGGTCTCATGTGCATGGACATATAAGGTTGGTCTGGGCCGCTTCATCCCACAATGTCGCCGAATCAAAATAAGACGTTGGTGGTAAGCAGTATGAACATCACCGCCCACAACTCTTTTGTGTTCTACTCGTGCATATCATCTACGCATAGACCTGGCTCATGATGCCACTATTAGGGAATGTTGCATGGAAAACAAAAAAAATTCTATGCACATGCAAGATCTATCCATGAAGATGCATAGATACAAGAGGGGAGAGTATGTCTATGTACCCTCGTAGACCATTTATCGGAAGCATTTATCAACGCGGTTGATGTAGTCGTACACCTTCACGGTCCAACCGATCAAGTACCGAATGTACGGCACCTCCGTGTTCAACACACGTTCAGCTCGATGACATCCTCGCCTTCTTGATCCAGCAAGACAGGCGAAGTAGTAGATGAGTTCCGGTGGCACGATGGCTTTGTCACGGTGGTGGTGAACTTGTTCCCACAAGGCTTCACTGTGGAAAATTGATGGAGGATGAAACTGCGGAGAGGGGTGCTGCACACGGCTCGTGGATTGTCGTGGTTGTGTGGCACCCCTCCCTCTCATATATATATATATATATATATATATATATATATATAGGTGGAGGGGAGGAGGTGCAGCCAGGGTGCGCCCCAAACCCCTTGGGCGCCTACCCTATGGCGAGCCCCCCTTCCTTTTCTGGCACCTGGGAAAAGGCACAGGGGGTGGCACCCTGAAAGTGCTAGTTATCGACTAGAGGGGGGTGAATAGGCGATTTTTATGAAAGTCTTCAAAACACAAGGTCTTTGAAGATAGACAATCAAACAACACCTATATGAAATGCAGCGGAAGACAAACTACTCTAGACAGACTATAGTCAAGTAAGCAATATAATGAAAGCACGAAGACTAATAGCAGCTAAGTAGAACAGATCGGAATGGAAGATAGTATGAAGCCAAACAGGTGATAGTCTTCACAAAGTGAAGTCAAACAGATCAGGAAAATAAGTAATGACTTCACGAAGACAAACTGAAATGTAAAGGAGGTGGGGGATAGAACCAGTAGCTTGGTGAAGACAAGGATTTGGTAGACCAGTTCCAGTTGTTGTGACAACTATACATCTGGTTAGGGAGGCTGAGATTGAAATCATAAGACCACGTCTTCACCTTATTCCCCTTGAGCTAATGACACCAGTCCTCACCCAATCACTCTGGTAAGTCTCCAATGTAGACTTCCAAACCTTCACATACTCCGTTCACCGGCGATCCACAATGACTCTTGGATCCTTAGAACGTGACGCCTAACTGGATGGAGGATACACAATCCTCAAGTGTAACAAGTCTTCAAGCCACGCGGACAGAAAGACTTCAGTGATGGCTAACACTCTTTGGCTCTGGGTGTTTTGGGCTTTGTCCTCACAAGGATCTCTCTCTCTCAAAGGCTTCGAAGGTGGGTTGCTCTCAAACGACAAAAGTCATGCACTAACTCTGAGCAACCACTAATTTATGGTGTAAGGGGTGGTTATAGCTAGGAGGCAACCCGAGATGATATCTCTGAAATGACCCTGGGTCACTAAGGAACCGACACGTGTCCAACGGTCGGATTTCAAACACACGCGGCAGCTTGGCTTGGGCTACAAGCAAAGCCGACTTATCCAACTCTGGATAAGATTTGCTCTCATTATCTTCGCTCGAAGACATAAGATTTTGGTTGAGTATCACTTCAGTCTTCTGACTTTGTTCACTTTGACACCACTTAACAGTACGGTGGTTCCTTTGACTCAAGAAGGAATAAAATGAAATTACGAAAGAAACTATGTCTTCTCACTCCATAGTCTTCAAGTGAATTTCTTCGCACGTCATTAGCTTCAACATGAATGTCTTCAAGAACCACCATTGTCTTCAATGTCTTCATACATTTTTAGGGGTCATCTCTAGTAGGAAAACTGAATCAATGAGGGACTTCTACCTGTGTCATCCTGTAATTCTCACAAACACATTAGTCCTTCAACCATGTTTGTCGTCAATACTCCAAAACCAACTAGGGGTGGTACTAGATGCACTTACAATCTCCCCCTTTTTGGTGATTGATGACAAATTGGTTGAAGTTTTCAACGGGAATAAAAATATGTGTAAGTTACAGAATGCGGTCATTGGCTTCATGAGGTTGAAAGGGCTCCCCCTGAAGATGTGCACATAAGTGATTTGCCTCTGAATGCAAATGCACATGGGAGGTTCTGCTTTGTGGAGATCTCCTTCGACCCACGAAGACAATTCATCATGCATACACAAGTGTACTGTAGATAATGACATGCATAATGAAAAATGGGCGTCTGCAGAATGACTTCGTGTGGAATTTATCATCGCAACAAACGGTAGTAGCAAAAGTGGCACACGACCATCAAAGTTTAAGTGCTACAACTCAAAAACAACAGTTCACACTACAGGAATCAGCCACTTTGCCGTCTGCCATGACTGTCGGCAAAGGCCTTTGCTGTCCGCCAGCAGACGGCAACAGGTCCAGCTGAATAGGCTACGGCGAAGGGCTCTTTGTCGTCTGCTGGCGGATGACAAAGATGAAACGGTCTTTGCCGTCCGCCAGCAGACAGCAAAGAACCTAGACGGCACATGTGGCAGGTTACATCCGTTAGGGGATTAACAGCGTGCTTTGCCGTCCGCTGGCAGATGACAAAGACCATTGCACCTTTGTCGTCTGCCAGTGGACGGCAAAGTGACCAAATAGCCCAGCCCCCAGGTGCTGCCACATGGCGTGCTATGCCGTCTGCTGGCAGACGACAAAGTAACCAAATAGGCCAGCAAGTGCCCCAGGCTGCACAGGTAGCTGCCACCTGGCAGCTTTGCTGTCTGCTGGCAGATGGCAAAGCTCTTCACCGTCAGCCAACAGATGACAATGAGCCTGTATAGCCCCTGTTTTTTCTTAAATTCATTCAATTTCAACACACAAATTTCACACAAGACATATGACATATCCAACACACAAGTTTCATCATACATACATAGCCAACACATAGTTCCATCCATACATATTACAATAGTTTCACCTTGTTCATCCAACACCTATCCATCCATCCATATAACAAGTTCCACATTGTTCATGGATACAAAAGAAAAGCAGAAAGGGAAAAGAAGCACTCCATCCATGCAAGCTTTTGATACGTCTCCAATGTATCTATATTTTTTTATTGTTCCATGCTATTATATTATCTATTTTGGATGATTAATGGGCTTTAATATACCTTTTTATATTATTTTTGGGACTAACCTACTAACCAAAGGCCCAATGCAAATTGCTATTTTTTGCCTATTTCAGTATTTCGCTAAAAAGGAATATCAAACGGAATCCAAACAGAATGAAACCTTCGGGAGAGTTATTTTTGGAACAAACGTGATCCGGGAGACTTGGAGTGGACGTCAAGAAAGAAGCGAGGAGGCCACGAGGCAGGAGGGCGCGCCTAGGGGGGCCAGGCGCGCCCCCACCCTCGTGGCCCCCTCGCAGCTCCACCGACGTACTTCTTCCTCCTATATATACCCATATACCCTGAAAACATCCAGGAGCACCACGAAAACTATTTCCACCGCCGCAACCTTTTGTACCCGTGAGATCCCATCTTGGGGCCTTTCCCGGTGCTCCGCCGGAGGGGGAATTGATAACAGAGGGCTTCTAGATCAACACCATAGCCCCTCCGATGATGTGTGAGTAGTTTACCACAGACCTTCAGGTCCATAGTTATTAGCTACATGGCTTCTTCTCTCTGCTTGGATCTCAATACAAAGTTCTCCTTGGTTCTCTTGGAGATCTATTTGATGTAATTCTTTTTGCGGTGTGTTTGTCGAGATCCGATGAATTGTGGGTTTATGATCAAGATTATCTATGAACAATATTTGATTCTTATCTTAAATCTTTTATGCATGATTTAATATCTTCGCAAGTCTCTTCAAATTATCAGTTTGGTTTGGCCTTCTAGATGGATCTTTCTTGCAATGGGAGAAGTGCTTAGCTTTGGGTACAATCTTGCGGTGTCCTTTCCCAGTGACAGTAGGGGCAGCAAGGCACGTATTGTATTGTTGCCATCGAGGATAAAAAGATGGGGTTTATATCATATTGCTTGAGTTTATCCCTCTACATCATGTCATCTTGCCTAATGTGTTACTCTGTTCTTATGAACTTAATACTCTAGATGCATGCTGGATAGCGGTCGATGTGTGGAGTAATAGTAGAAGATGCAGAATCGTTTCGGTCTACTTGTCGCGGACATGATGCCTATATACATGATCATGCCTAGATATTCTCATAACTATGCGCTTTTCTATCAATTGCTCGGCAGTAATTTGTTCACCCACTGTAGAATTTGCTATCTTGAGAGAAGCCACTAGTGAAGCCTATGGCCCCCGGGTCTATTCTCCATTATATTATTCTCCCTCAACAAGCTATTTCTGTCACTGTTTATTTTGCAATCTTTATTTTCCAATCTATACAACAAAAATACCAAAAAATATTTATCTTATTATCTCTATCAGATCTCACTTTCGTAAGTGACCGTGAAGGGATTGACAACCCCTTTATCATGTTGGTTGCGAGGTTCTTGTTTGTTTGTGCAGGTACAGGGGACTTGCGTGTAGTCTCCTACTGGATTGATACCTTGGTTCTCAAAAACTGAGGGAAATACTTATGCTACTTTGCTGCATCACCCTTTCCTCTTCAGGGGAAAACCAACGCATGCTCAAGAGGTAGCAGCTTCCATGAAGTAAATGAAATCTGCAAAATGGGAAACAAGAAAGTTAGAAGAAGAAGAAAATGAAGAAGAAGAAGAAGAAGAAGAAGTAAGCATACTTAGGTAAAATGGAGCTAACCTAGCTAATTATGCCATTTTTGAGTGAACTAAGCATATTATGCCATTTTTATATAAAGCAGCTAAGTATAGGTCATTATTGAGCTAACCTAGGTAACTAAGCATATTAGAGCTAACTTAGGTCATCTTTGAGAAGAAGAAGAAGAAGAAGAAGACTAGAAGAAGAAGGTTTTTACCCTTTTCCTTCTCATTCTTCTTCGTTTATTCTTTGTTTTTCTTCTCTTTCTTCTTCTATTCTTTCTTTTTCTCCTCTTCCTTGTTTTTCTTCTTCTTATTCCTTATTTGTGTCATTTTAGAGCTTACATAGGTAATTATGCCATTTTTTAGCCAACTAAGCTTATTATGTCAATTTGGACGAAAATATGGTAAGTATAGGTCATTTTTGTGCTAACATAAGTAATTATGCCATTTTTGAGCTAACGTAGGTAAAATGGATCATTTTGGAGCTAACCTATCTAAAATGGATCATATTGGAGCTAACCTAGGTAAACTTGGTCATTTTGGAGCTAACCTAGTTAAAATGGATCATATTGGAGCTAACCTAGGTAAAATGGGTCATTTTGGAGCTAACTTAACTAATTATGCCATTTTTAGTTAACTAAGCATATTATGCCATTTTTGACATAAGTAAGCTAAGTATAGGACTTTATTGAGCTAACCTAGGTAATTAATTTAGCATTTTAGAGCTAACTTAGGTCATTTTGGAGCTAACTTAGGTAAATTGATCATTTTGGAGCTAATTAGGCTTATTATGTCATTTTCGAGGACAATAAGCTAACTATATGACGTATATGAGGTTACCAACATTGTTATGCCATTTCAAACCTAAGTAAGCTAATTATGCCTTGTTTTACATAAGTAAGCTATGTATGTCATTATTGAGCAAACCTAGGTAACTAAGCATATCAGAGATAACTTAGCATATTAGAGATAACTTAGGTCATTTCGGAGGAAACAAAGCTAAGTATGGATCATTTTGGAGCTAAGTAAGCTAATTGTGTCATTTTGGAGGAAGATTAGCTAAGTCTAGGTCATTATGGTAAGCATTTTGGAGGAAATAAAGCTAAGTCTAGGTCTTTAGGCGTTTGGTAGGCAAAACACTAGAGAAAACTTACGGTCATCACGGAGGTGAAGGAATGGTCGGGTTTACGCCAGTGCCAGACGAAGGACCGGTCGGGGTCCTAGTTGCGCCAGTGCGAGACGGAGAAGGATCAGTCGATGCTTGTCGGGAGGCATGATGCACCAAAGATCATTTGCAATGTCTCCTTAGCATGATGCAACTGAAATGTGAATACTAGTAACTAATGACCATTCAAATGAAATTCACCGTGTCTGCTATACCAATCTGAGGCATCGGCGGAGGGGTCTGACCGTTTTTCTCGCACACGGACTACACATTTTGTTTTCACGAGTCAGTCATATTAGTTAGTAATGAAACGAACATAAATGCATGATTTGGCTAATAAGCAGGAAAACTTACCACGAGGAGCTAGTATAGGACCCGGTGAGACGCTTTGTTCTGGTTCCTCTCCGCCTCCAACAAACTAGCCGTCCTCTCCTCCAGCTCGATCTCCCTCTTCTTGGCCTGCCTGTTTGCCTCCGCCAGAAGCTCCTGGGCCCTAGCCTCCATGACGAGCTACACAGGCCGTGGTCGAGGTGGTATCTCAGGAAGAGACCTCGCGTGGCACTTCTTGATCTCCAGGAGACTTCTAGGACAACGTATCAGTCCATCCCCAATAGCTACCGAGCCATGTTTCCTCCCATCACTAGATAGCATCACGAGCTCTGTATCAAAAGGACTCTGGCTCAGGTTGAAGTCCTCCCCTTTTGTCGCCTTCCCAAAGTCACTGTACCTCATGAGCTTGTTGTGGGAGGAGATGTTGGTGAAGCTCTCTGGATGATCGAGGTCATCCTTAGAGAATGTGTAATGCCCTGAGACCGATGTGCTAGGTGTCGTCCAGTTATTCGATGTTGTCGCCTTGTCATTGCTTGTGTGTCATGCATTGCATATCATGTCATCATGTGCATTTCATTTGCATGCGTGTTCGTCTCATGCATCCGAGCATTTTTCCCGTTGTCCGTTTTGCATTCCGGCGCTCTGTTCTCCTCCGGTGGTCATTTCTACCTTCTTCTCGTGTGTGGGGATTAAACATTTCCGGATTGGACCGAGACTTGCCAAGAGGCCTTGGTTTACTACTGGTAGACCGCCTATCAAGTTTCGTACCATTTGGACTTCGTTTGATACTCCAACGGTTAACCGAGGGACCGAAAAGGCCTCGTGTGTGTTGCAGCCCAACACCCCTCCATTTTGGCCCAAAACCCACCTAAACCTCCTCCATCATCTTGGTCATTCGATCACGATCGCGTGGCCGAAAACCGCACCTCATTTGGACTCTCCTAGCTCCCTCTACCTATATATATGTGCATCTCCCCGAAATTTCGGATGAAACCCTAGCCTTCCTCTACCTCGCGCCCGGACGAAATTCCCACCGCGCCCGGACAATGTCCAGCCGCCGCCACCTCACTCCGGCCAACCAAAGGCTGCCACGTCACCTCGCCGCCGCCGCTAGCCAACCAGCGCGCGCCATCTGTCCGCTCCGTACCCCACTTCGCTGCACCGCGCCATCGGGCCCGCGGAGCCCGCGGGAGGCCCGCCCGAGCCGCTCCGGGCCCGAGCTGCCCCGCGCCCACGCGCCACCCGAGATGCCTCGCCGCCACCATCAGATGCTTCCTTGCCGCCGCCATATGCTCTCGCCGGCCACCCGGACTTCGCCGGAGGCCGCGAACCCTCGTCGTCCCTTCGCCAGAGCCGAGCTCCGCGCTGCCGGAGTTCGCCAAGCCCCGTCCAGGCAGGAGCCCGCTACCTCCTCGCCTCCCGTCGCATGGCCCGGCGCCAACGCGCTGCCTGCTTCAATGTTCGTGCCACCATGGCCGCCCTGCGCCTCCGTTGTGCCAGATCCGGCCACCGGAGCCCATCCCCGCGCCAGATCCGAGGAGCCGCCGCCCAGTTCTACCCATTCCCGTCCTCCTCCGCCGTTTTCCCTCGCCTCCTCGTCGTTCGCCACCGGAACGCCGCTCGCCGGAGCCCTTCTTCTCCACCGGCGACCCCTGCCCCATCCCCATTCGAGAAGAGGACGACGAGCATCCACTCGTGGGCCGCCTCCCCCTCGCGCTCGTGGGCCGCGTGATCCGGCCCAGCTTCGCCGCCCCTCGGTCCGCTTCGATTCGGCCCAAGGGCCCAGGGTGAGCAAGCCTGATATCCCTCGCCTGTGAATCCTATAGTTATCTAGCGCTCATGTTTTTTTTCGAAAAACTGCTAAGTCCCCGAGATTTCCATGTTTCAAATGCCCATGTTCATCATGCCATAACTCCTCACCCGTAGCTCCGTTTTGCGCGTATAGCATATCAAAATGTTTGTCTCAGAGAGTACATCATTTCATCTCATTTGCATCATTTTCATTTGAGTTCATCTTGATGCCTGAAATGCTGTTGGAAGAGAGCTATTTGAGTTAATTGTCAGATCTGCTGCACCAAATAGCTATTTGTCATTTTTGCCATGATTAACGTGTGCATGATATGCCCCTGAGCTCTACATGTATTTTATTATATGCTTTGCCATCTTTCCAGAGGTGTCATCCATGTATTTTTTTGATGTGTGTGGTGACTAGCACAAGCTTGCAAAGTGGTGCATTCGTTAATGCTGATTTCAGGGACTTAGGACTTCTCTAAGTCCTTGATCTGTTTTTATCATTATGCCATATGTTCATGTTGTTTCCTAGTGATCCGTGCCTCTTTTGAGGATGATCAGTAAGGATGATTTGTTAATCTTGTAGTGCTCTATCCATCCGTGTCTTTGTTTGCAATTATGGAGCACCCTAGCTTGAGTCAATCGAGCTCTACTTTTACTATTTCGTGAATCTGGGCAGATTGTCTACTTGTTAGCGATTTTGCCGAGGATGTTGTAGTTGATCCGTGCATGCTATGTTATTGTTCTTGCCATTTCTAGCTTGTATAAAGTGTATTCGTGATGGGTGTATGCTTATATTGTCAGGCCTTGCTCTGTAGTGAGTGCATTGAGCTTGTTAACATGCCTACTTGATATCTGATTTGCATGCTCCAGTTTTTCACTAAGTCTGAGAGTCTGATTATGTTTTTGCCATGTTCACTTGCTTCCAATTGTATTTTCTGACCCCTTTTGGCTCAAGGTCACTAAGGGACTTTTGTTAAGCTCTTTGAGTAGCTCCATGCCATGCCTTGCTTTGCCATGTTAAGTTCATGTAGCATATAGTTTTCTTGCTCCAAAGTGTGCTACCTGATCTGAAATTCCAGGCTTGTGTTAATTTCACTAAGTCTGAAACCTGTTTACCAATTGCTCTTTTGCCATGCTTGTTTGAACCTGTTAATGGATGAATTGGCCATAGCTCAGTGTTCATCTTTTGTTAAACATTATGAATGGATCCCTGCCATGTAATTTGTTGCCATGTTTGAGTGATGTAGCATGTTCATCTTGTTGCATTTAGATGGCTACTTGCTTTTTATCGCAGACCGTTGTCATATTTGAATCACTTGTCATTTCCAAACCGTGACTCCGATTCCGGTGATCTTTATATCGATTTCAACCGAAATCACCTCACCTTTCCAGTGGCACACTTGGATTTCCAAGTTGAGGCCAGGTTCATTCTTTCCCTTGCAAATCATGCATATGCATCGCATACCGCATCCTGCATATCATACCATGTTCATGTGTTGGTTGTTTACTATGTTGTGTGCTTCTTTCCGGTGTTTGCTTCTTTGGGTTGGTTCCAGTAACGTCGCGTTTGTGAGGACCCGTTCGTCTACGTCTGTTTGTCTTCTTCATGGACTCGTTCTTCTTCCTTGCGGGATCTCAGGCAAGATGATCATACCCTCGAAATCACTTCTATCTTTGCTTGCTTAGTTGCTCGCTCTTTTGCTATGCCTATGCTGCGATACCTACCACTTGCTTTTCATGACTCCCATATTGTTGAACCAAGCCTCTAACCCACCTTGTCCTAGCAAACCGTTGTTTGGCTATGTTACCGCTTTGCTCAGCCCCTCTTATAGCGTTGTTAGTTGCAGGTGAAGATTGAAGTTTGTTCCTTGTTGGAACATGGAGATGTTGTTCCTTGTTGGAACATGTTTACTTGTTGGGATATCACAATATATCTTATTTAATTAATGCATCTATATACTTGGTAAAGGGTGGAAGGCTCGGCCTTATGCCTGGTGTTTTGTTCCACTCTTGCCGCCCTAGTTTCCGTCATATCGGTGTTATGTTCCCGGATTTTGCGTTCCTTACGCGGTTGGGTAATAATGGGAACCCCTTGACAGTTCGCCCTGAATAAAACTCTTCCAGCAATGCCCAACATTGGTTTTACCATTCGCCACCTAGCCTTTTCTTTTCCCTTGGGGGTCGCGCGCCCAAGGGTCATCATTATTTTAAACCCCCGGGCCAGTGCTCCTCTGAGTGTTGGTCCAACTTGTCAGCCGCCGGTGGCCACCAGGGGCAACTCTGGGCTGGCCTACCGGAAGTTTAGACAATCCGGTGTGCCCTGAGAAAGAGATATGTGCAACTCCTATCAGGATTTGTCGGCACATTCGGGCGGTGTTTGTAACGCCCTAGATATACTTTCCATATTTGTATCCAACTCTTGCCGTCTCCGGCGCTAAGTTATATTTATTTCTCGGGTTTGGGTCTTTGTCTTCGTGTGTTGTTTTCTTTTTCGGGCATCTCTTATCATGTCATCACGTGCATTGCATTTGCATACATGTTCATCTCATGCATTCGAGCATTTTCCCCGTTGTCCGTTTTGCATTCCGGCGTTTCGTTCTCCTCCGGTGGTCATTTCTACCTTTCTTTCTTGTGTGGGGTTTAAACATTTCCGTATTGGGCCGAGTCTTGCCAAGCGGCCTTGGTTTACTACCGGTAGACCGCCTGTCAAGTTTCGGGTCATTTGGACTTCGTTTGATACTCCAACGGTTAACCGAGGGACCGAAAAGGCCTCGTGTGTGTTGCAGCCCAACACCCCCCAAATTTGGCCCAAAACCCACCAAACTCTGCTCCATGTCCTAGAGCGTTCGATCACGATCGTGTGGGCGAAAACCGCACCTCATTTGGACTCTCCTAGCTCCCTCTATGCCTATATATACACCCCTCCGTTTTCGGATCTCTCCCTCTCCCCGAAACCCTAAAAAAAACAGATCTCCTTCCTCCGCCGCCGACGGACGTGTCCGGCCCGCGCCGGACAGCGTCCGCTCCACCCAGCCGCCCGCCTCAGCCAACGCCGCCGCGCCACGTGTCCCGGACGGGCGCCCACATCGCCGCGGTCGCGCCGGCCCGCCCGAGCCCGCGGGGAGCCCGCCTCCTCGTCCGACCGGGCCACTCCCCTCCGCCGCGCCCCGCTTCTTCTCCCTCGTCGCCGGGCCACCGCCGCCTGCGTCGCCGGCGCCCCACCGCCGCCGCGCTCCGGTCGCCGCCCCCCGACCGGCTGCCGCCTCCTCGCCGCGTCTCCGGCCAGATCCGGCCTCGGGAGTGCCGGATCCGGCGACCCCGACCTCCCCGGCCTCTTCCCCGAGCTCCGGCGAGCTCCTGGGCCTCTCCGGCGCAACTCCGGCGAGCAGCTACAGTGTTTCCGGCGAACTCCGTAAACCGCGCCAGATCTGAGATCTAATCCTCTAGGTTGACTTTTCATCCCCGTAACCCTAATTTTTATGCGATGTTTGACTGCTCGTATCTCCACAACCGTAGATCCGTTTTAGGCGTATGATATATCAAAATCTTCGCCTCGACATGTGCATCATTTCATTCCATTGAATCGTTTGCATTTGAGGTCATCTTGATACCCAAAATGCTGTTAGAAGGAGGCTTCGTGAGTTAAATTGCAGAACCGTTAGTTCATCATGCACTTTTGTCATTTTTGCTATGTTTAATCCGTGCATGATATGCCTGTGCCCCTTTGGGATGTATTGTGAAGCATTTTGTCTTCTTTCCAGAGGTGCCACCCATGCATTTTTAGGATGTGTGTGTTGTCTTGTGCAAGCTTGCGAAGAGAGGTACCTGAGATTGCAGATTTCAGGGACTTAGTGATTTTCGCTAAGTCTGGGATATTTTAGTTCATCATGCGATCCGTGCCTCTTTTGAGGATGATCAGTAAGGGAGTTTTGATATTTATGTCATGCTCTATCCATCCATGTCTTTGTTGGCATTTGTGGAGTGCTCTAGGTTGACTCAATCGAGCTCAACTTTTGCTTCGTTGTTAATCTGGGCAGATCGTCAACTTGTTTGCGATTTCGCCGATGCTACCGTTAGAGTTCCATGCATGCTATGCCTTCGTTCTTGCCATGTGTAGCTAGCACTTTGTGCCTTCTTGCTGGTTATATGCTTTCCTTGCCATGACTTGCACCGTAGAGAGTGCATCGAGCTCGTTTACATGCCTTCGTGAGTTAAATTTCAGCATGTCTCAGTTTTCACCAAGTCTGAAAACTGATTGTGTTCGAGCGATGTTCGTGAGCTCGGTAGAGTATTTTGTGAACCCTTTTGGCCCCAGGTCACGTTGGGTGTTTTATTAAGCTTGATGAGTAGCTCCATGCCATGTTCTTACTTGTCATGTTCAGGTTTTCTATCATGTTGTTTTGCTGCTCCGAAGAGAGCTTCGTGATCTGAAATTTCAGACTAGTGTTGATTTCACTAAGTCTGAAATCTGTTTTGCATTTGCGTTTTAGCCATGCTTGTTTGAACCTCTTAATGGATGAATTTGCCTATGGCTCAGTGCTAGTGTTTTGTCAACCATCTTGTGTACATCACTGCCATGTATTTTGTTTTCTGTAGCATGTTCATTTCGTTGCATTTAGATGCCTACTTGCTGTAAATCGCAGACCGGTGTCATATCTTAAAACGCTCGCCATTTCCAAACCGTAGCTCCGATTCCTATGATCTTTATATCGTTTTCAAGCGATTTCATCCCCTCTATCCAGTGGCACACTTGGTTTTCCAAGTTGATGCCAGGTTCATGCATTTCCTGTCATATCTTGTATTTTGCATCCCGCATCGCATCCCGCATAGCATATCGTCATTTCATCATATTGCTTGGTCTTGCCCGTGGTTGATTGTATCCTTGTTGCTTGTTTGTCTTGTTGGGTAGAGCCGGGAGACGAGTTCGCTACCGAGGAGCCCGTTGAGTTTGCTTGTGAGGATCCAGTCAACTCTGACAACTGTGCAGGCAAGATGATCATACCCTCGAAATCACTACTATCTTTGCGATGCTAGTTTGCTCGCTCTTTTGCTTTGCCACTGCTACGATGCCTACCTTTTGCTTGTCAGCCTCCCAATTGCCATGTTGAACCTCTAACCCACCATTGTCCTAGCAAACCATTGATTGGCTATGTTACCGCTTTGCTCAGCCCTTCTTATAGCGTTGTTAGTTGCAGGTGAAGATTGGAGCCGTTCCTTGTTGGAACATTTATATTCTTGTTGGGATATCATTATATTGCTATGTTATCTTAATGCATCTATATACTTGGCAAAGGGTGGAAGGCTCGGCCTCTCGCCTAGTGTTTTGTTCCACTCTTGCCGCCCTAGTTTCCGTCATATCGGTGTTATGTTCCCGGATTGTGCGTCCCTTACGCGGTTGGGCTATAATGGGAACCCCTTGATAGTTCGCCTTGATTAAAGCTTTTCCAGCAATGCCCAACATTGGTTTTACCATTTGCCACCTAGCCCCTTTTCCCTTGGGTTTCCGGAGCCCGAGGGTCATCTTATTTTAGCCCCCCACGGGCCAGTGCTCCTCTGAGTGTTGGTCCGAACTAGAGCCCTGTGCAGCGCCACCTCGGGGAAACTCAAGGTTTGGTTTTAGTTGTACGGATTGCTCATCTGAGTGTGCCCTGAGAAAGAGATATGTGCAGCTCCTATCGGGATTTGTCGGCACATTCGGGCGGTGTTGCTGGACTTGTTTTAACCTGTCGAATCATCTTGTTGTACCAAGATACCGAGTCTGATCGGTGTGTCTTGGGTGGAGGTCTATTCCTTCGTTGACCGTGAGAGCTTGTTATGGGCTAAGTTGGGACCCCCCTGCAGGGATTGATCTTTCGAAAGCCGTGCCCACGGTTATGGGCGGATGGGAATTTGTTAATGTCCGGTTGTAGATGACTTGAACTAAACTTAATTAAAATGAATCAACCGTGTGTGTTACCGTGAGGGCCCCTTCTCGGCGGAGTCCGGGAAGTGGACACGGTGTTGGAGTTATGCTTGCGTAGGATGTTCCTTTAGCTTCTCGCTCGTGCTTCGCCTTCTCTTCTCGCTCTCTTTTGCGTATAAGTTAGCCACCACATATGCTAGTCGCTTGCTGCAGCTCCACATATATTTGCCTTATCCATTCCTATGAGCTTAAATAGTCTTGATCGCGTGGGTGTGAGATTGCTGAGTCCCTGTGGCTCACAGATACTACAACTCCAGATGCAGGTCCAGGTGATTCTGCTCCAGTTGACGATTACGAGCTCAGATGGGAGTTCAACGAGGACTCTCAGCGATACTACGTGTCCTTTCCAGATGATCAGTAGTGGTGCCTAGTTGGGGTTATCGATTCAGGACCTTGTCGCATGTTGGGGGTCTTTTCTATTTTGGCACCGTAGTCGGGCCATGAGTGATTTGTTTGATGGATGTTATTTATGTACTCGTGATGTGACGTGGCGAGTGTAAGCCAACTATGTTATCTCCCCCTTTTATTATATATTACATGGGATGTTGTAATGATTGCCTGACTTGCGACATTGCTTTCAATGCGGTTATGCCTCTAAGTCGTGCCTCGACACGTGGGAGCTATAGCCGCATCGAGGGCATTACAAGCTCCTCCTGTCAGATCGGCAAGTACAGCGGTGGTCAAGCACAATCCCAAGCATGCCAAGGTCAATATGGTGAATGCAGCTCAGGCAGAGGATTCTTCAGATGTGATCATGGGTAACCTTCCTGTTAATGATATTCCTGCAAAAGTTCTTTTTGACACTGGTGCATCGCATTGTTTCATCTCGAGAGCTTTTGCTTCCAAGCATGATTTTGTTACTCAAATGTTGCCGAGACCGTTGTCTATTGACTCTCCGGCCAGCCTCTTGACATCTCGAGTGTGTGTTCCGGATGTTACAATCACTTTGGGCGACTGCAAGTTTCTCTCTTCTCCGGTGGTTCTTGGCAATTCTGATATCGATCTTATTCTCGGGATGGACTGGCTCTCTAAGCATAAAGCTCAGCTTGATTGTGCAGCCAGGCAGATTCAACTGACGCATTCGTCTGAGGAGGTCATTGTCTTTGCCGCTCGAGATAATTCCATCCGGTTGTTTTCTCTCAATGAGAAGGGTGAATTGGATGCTATCTCTCAAATTCCTGTCGTTTGCGAATATCAAGACGTCTTTCCAGAAGAACTTCCAGGGATGCCTCCGCACCGGCCAGTTGAATTCGTTATTGAACTTGAGCCTGGCACGGAACCTGTGTGCAAACGTCCCTACAAGCTCGACCCCGAAGAGTTGAAGGAGTTGAAGAAACAACTCGATGAGCAAGAAAGATTGGGTCTCATTCGGCCTAGTACTTCTCCGTGGGGTTGTGGTGTTCTTTTTGTGAAGAAGAAGGATGGATCGAGTCGACTTTGTGTTGATTACCGTCCAGTAAACAAGAAGACCATCAAGAACAAATACCCACTTCCCAACATCAATGAGCTGTTCGAACAACTCAAGGGTGCTCAAGTATTCTCCAAGCTTGATCTCCGTATGGGTTATCATCAGATTCGTATTCGTGAGCAAGATATTCCCAAGACGGCGTTCAGAACAAGCTTTGGTTCATATGAATACACCGTCATGTCTTTTGGTCTCGCCAACGCTCCTCCGACGTTCTCTCGCATGATGAACTTCATCTTCAACCCCTACACCAATGAATTCGTTTTGGTCTATCTCGACGACATTCTGGTTTTCTCGAAGAACAAGAAAGATCATGCCAAGCACTTGCGTTTGGTTCTTGACAAGCTCAGAGAACATCAGTTCTACGCCAAGTTCTCCAAGTGTGAATTTTGGCTCGATGAGGTTCTTTATCTTGGTCATATCATCTCTTCCAAGGGCATTTCCGTGAATCCTGAGAAGGTGTCCGCAATTGTGAATTGGGAACCTCCTCGGAACGTGAAGCAACTCCGCAGTTTTCTCGGTCTCGCAAGCTATTGCAGAAGATTCGTTGAAAACTTTTCTAAGATCGCCAAGACTCTCTCAAATCTTCTTCAGAAGCACGTCAAGTACGTTTGGTCTCCGGAGTGTGATATTGCTTTCAACACTTTGAAAGAGAAATTGATCACTGCTCCAGTTCTGACTCCACCTGATGAAACCAAGCCGTACGAGGTCTTTTGTGATGCCTCTCTCCAAGGTCTCAGTGATGTACTGATGCAAGAGAAGAAAGTTGTTGCTTATACCTCTCGCCAGTTGAAACCTAATGAGAAGAACTACCCCACTCATGATCTCGAGTTGGCGGCAGTTGTGCATGCTTTGTTGACTTGGAGACATCTTCTATTGGGAAGGAAAGTGGATATTTTCACTGATCACAAGAGTCTCAAGTACATCTTCACTCAGCCTAATCTCAACCTCAGGCAGACTCGATGGGTCGAAATGATTCAAGAGTACAATCCTAGTATCGAGTATACTCCAGGCAAGGCTAATGTGATTGCTGACGCTTTGAGCAGAAAAGCATATTGCAACAGTCTGATTCTCAAGCCTTATCAACCTGAGCTTTGTGAAGCTTTCCGCAGACTGAATCTGCAAGTTGTTCCTCAAGGTTTCCTCTCTAACCTTCAAGTCTCTCCTACCTTAGAAGACCAGATTCGCCAAGCCCAACTTCTTGATGCTATGGTGAAGAAGGTGAAGATTGGTATATCAAAGAGTCAGTCCAAGTACAAGTGCTACCGACTTGATGACAAGGACACTCTCTTTTTCGAGGATCGAATTGTTGTGCCCAAAGGTGAACTCCGTAAGGTGATCATGAACGAGGCTCACAACTCTCTCCTCTCCATCCACCCTGGTAGTACGAAGATGTATCAGGACCTCAAGCAAGCTTATTGGTGGACTCGAATGAAGCGCGAGATCGCTCAATTCGTGAACGAATGTGATGTCTGCAGAAGAGTGAAGGCAGAACACCAAAGGCCAGCTGGTCTCCTCCAACCTCTTGCCATTCCAGAATGGAAGTTTGACCACATTGAAATGGACTTCGTGACTGGGTTTCCAAAGTCCAAGCGTGGCAATGATGCTATATTTGTCGTTATCGACAAGCTCACCAAAGTGGCTCATTTTCTGCCTATCAAAGAGTCAATCACTGCAGCTCAATTGGCGGAACTCTATACCTCTCGCATTGTCTCTCTGCACGGTATTCCTCAAGTGATATCTTCAGACCGTGGCAGCATCTTTACCTCTAAGTTTTGGGATTCTTTTCAGAAAGCCATGGGCACCAACATCCGCTTTAGCACAGCTTTCCATCCTCAAACAAGCAGTCAAGTCGAGCGTGTCAACCAAATTCTTGAAGATATGCTCAGGGCTTGTGTGATCTCCTTCGGCATGAAGTGGGAGGATTGTCTTCCTTATGCTGAATTCTCATACAACAACAGCTTTCAAGCAAGTTCGGGCAAGGCCCCCTTTGAAATTCTGTATGGCAGGAAGTGCCGTACCCCTCTCAACTGGTCTGAAACCGGTGAACGTCAGCTGCTGGGTAATGACTTAATCACAGAAGCAGAAGAGATGTGCAAAGTCATTCGTGATAACCTCAAAGCAGCCCAGTCCTGCCAGAAGAGCTACTATGATAGTAAGCACCGTGATCTGGTTTTCGAGATTGGAGATCATGTTTACCTCCGCGTCTCTCCCATGAAAGGTACTCGTCGCTTCGGTATCAAAGGGAAGCTTGCCCCTAGATACGTGGGACCTTTCAAGATTGTCAGCAAGAGAGGCGACCTCGCCTATCAACTCGAGCTTCCTTCAAACTTTGCAAATGTTCATGATGTGTTCCATGTCTCTCAGCTTCGAAAGTGCTTCAAGACTCCTGACCGCACCGTCAACTTCGAGGACATTGAGCTCCAAGAAGATCTCTCCTATCGTGAGCACCCAGTTGCTATTCTCGAAGAGACTGAACGCAAGACTCGCAACAAGTCAATCAAATTTCTCAAAGTCAAGTGGTCACACCATTCCGACCGTGAAGCTACCTGGGAACGCGAGGATCACCTCCGTTCTGAGTACCCGGAGTTCTTTCAGTC